>NW_025110047.1:39074-208272 GCF_011392965.1 Frieseomelitta varia | reverse complement strand
TCTCTCTCTCTCTCTCTTCCCTCCCCTCCTCTATCCGCTGCTGCACACCCTCCGCCACCTCTCTGTCATCCTTCTTTCCGAACCCTATCAAGCTGTCCTATCTGCACGGTGTATCGAGTGAATCGGATCGGATCCTCCGATAGAAATCTCTGGAGCGTGCACACGTTTTGCACCGTACCACGCGTGCAAAATTTATAATCGACCCCTCCGATGCCGCGCCGTGACGCGTACGTACCCTCGCCCTCGAACCACCCCCCCCCCCGGGAGGCGACACACCCCCTCTGGTACCCTAGATCCGATACGCTACGGCGTACCGACAATCACAGCGGATCACTTCGTTTTGTGGGGCACCTCCTCCTCCTCCTCCACCGCCCTCCTCGCGCGATATGCTTCTTCTTCCCTTCGATATTGAGAATTCACTCCATCTCTATGTTCGATAATTCAAAGCAAATTTCTTCGATCCTTGTGTCATCTAGCCGCACGTGTCGCGTCGCGTCGCGTCGTGCGAACGATACGATACCTAGATTGTTTAGTGATTGATTCGTTTACTGTTCTCTACGGTATTTTTATAATAAACTGTCTTTAAAACTGTGCACGAGAAATCTATAACGTTAGATTTAATTCTTTTAATTCGCGTGGTTGTACAAGTTGTCGCGCAAAAGACGCGACTTTTCTGGCGGTGAATGGAGAAACGAATGCAGGCGACTCGTGGTCGATCGAGCATGTAAAAAGCGTGTCGAGAAGAAAGAATAAAAAATTTTAACCCTAATTAAATCTTTCGTTTCCGAGTATGCTTGAATTTAGATATCCTATGCGCGAAAATAAGTAGAAAAACGTGGGACGAAATTTTTCGAAAAAATCCAGCTTGAGAGTTCATTTTCATGAAAACGACGCCTTAAGCGAACAATTTTCATTCCACGTGTTTTACTTATTTTTGCACGTAGAATATCCCCGTGTCGCTTCCAAATTCAATTTTACAAAATTTTCAACTTCGAAGGCTTCAGTGAAAAAGATTTTAATTCTTTCTTTTCGATCGCAGTCCATTTACCACGAGACACCAATAAAATTAAGTAAATAACAATAAAATTGAGAAAATAACGTTTGCAACATGGCGGCTTAGCCCTATCGTTCGATTTATATCGATTCAACGTTTAAACGGCGTGAACGCGAAATATCCGCACGAATCAGAATCGACCTAACCTAACCTCTGCTATCAAAACGCATGAAAGCTTAAGCCTCGTTTAGATCCACCAATTTACTTGAATGCAAGTTGCACGACTGCGTTCGTGCAAGTTACTCAAGTTCGCTAACTTGAGTCCGTGTTCAATTAATCGAACTTCCGAGAACGAATTTTCAACGGAAAATGATGAATACACATGTGCATTTGCTTACCTTATCTTCAATTTAAGCTAAGTTTCTTCGAGAGATTTTTTTTACACGAGATTTTTTCGAGACAGAAAATATTTTTTCGATTTTGGCTGTGCCGTTTAACACTCGCAAATAACGTACGTTTCGAGTGAACTCGAAAGATCGAATTATTGAATTATCGAAAAACATGTGCTATTTTCTAACGTTTGTTAAATCTTATTTCCGTACGATAAAAATGTCGTATCTACGTGAAATATGTGTCGACGCAGCTGCAACGTTCACAGAAATCTAATTCAGAAACTGATCTTATTTTTTCTATTTTACTTAGGATTCACATTAGCACATTATTATCTTTTTTTTTTTTAAGATTCAATCGCGTTAAATTAAACATCGAATTTAAACAGCTCGATTAATCTAACTGAGAGGTTAGGATCATGTTAGTTTATTTTTTGACGATAAAAGATGGCGGGAATATCGATACGATTGACGTTGTCTGTCACGGAAACGAAAATATCAAAAATTCTAAAGGGATAACCCCATTTTTCAGAACAAGAAATAGTATCAACGTGAATTGACAAGATTGGTGGAGTTTATGAACGATAGAAAACCACAAAATATATATATATATATATATATATATATGTATATATTTACAAACTCTTTTTCGTTCCTTCCAAAAAAAGAAAATTACCGTACACACGGATATACTCATGCATCGCGACGTGCAGACGATTGTACGTATACACGTTTGTGCACACGCGTGGCAAAAGGCGGCACGCCAATTACAGAAATTTCACTGGCACTTCCGTCGGCGCTTTATTAACGGCCGAGTCGTAACAAAGCTCTTTTATTTATCGGCGGGGAATATAACGAGAAAATCGATGAGATATTCGTGCACGTTATAAACCGCGGAAGATGGACGGAGCAGCACGTGCTGCTAACACGTGGTGAACGGGACCGAGTTGAGGGGTGGGGGCTGGCGGGGAACCAGTATAGGTTGGAGAGGCGAGGGGTGGGGGAAGCGACGCGCGCGCCTCGCATTGGTGGGAAGGGAGGACCAGTTCCCGCGTAAACACTTGCTTTTCGTGACTGTACACACATCGCCATTGACCACAATCGTGGATGTGTGTCACACGATTGTTCGGCAATCTTCGAAGGAACGACAGGTTCTAATCCTCCGTCGGTATCACGGTGGATTCTAATTCGACGAGAAACTGACAGGAAGAGAGATATCAGTTATTGCCCGATATTGGAAATGAAATAAAATGAATTGCATATTTCAGGTTAAACGGAGACGATCGCCGGTGACATGCATTGGATGAAAATTTAACGAACTTCGACAGGATATCGAGGTTCGAATGTACGCGAGCGAGTTATCGCGAATATTTCCCTATTATTAAATGTCATTATGACAATTGCACGATAACCCCCCCCGATACGAGTTGAAATACTGAACGAATATTATGTCGGATTGTGTTCCGCACACGTGTACACGCGTCGTCGAATGCTTTTCAGCAAATTTTCCAAATCGTGGAAACAAATCTGTCTAATTTAAAATTTAACCTAACCTTACTGTTTTCTAGACCGTAGTGTAATTGAAGCAGGTGATCATTGTTAACTGTTAGGATTAAGAACCATCAAACTGCAAGTAAAAAAAAAAGGAACAAATGACTAAACTTGAAAAAGCTACGCACAATACCAGCGAACAACAAATCGTAACGATCCAAAATCCATTTGGAAACTATGGTGATCTATCGATAAAATCTAACCTTACTTTTTTCAGAACCTGTTTCTGTTACTAGAGCAGGTAATCATCTTTAATTATCACGTAAGACTATCAAATTGCGAGTAAAAAGAAAGAAACAAACGATCAAATTTGATGAAGCTACGCACAATACCACAGCGAACAACAAATCGTTTGGAAACGATGGAGATCTGTCGATAAAACTTAACTTAACCTTATTTTTTTTTTAAACCGTGTTATTACTAAAACAGGTGACCATCGTAGATTAACTGTTACGTAAAACCATCAAATTGCGAGTAAAAAGAAAGAAATAAACGACCGAACTTGAAGAAGCTACGCACAATACCACAGCGAACAACAAATTTTTTGGATATCTGTCGATAAAACTTAACCTAACCTTACTTTTTTTTTTTAAACCGTGTTATTACTAAAGCAGGTAACCATCGTAAATTAACTGTTACGTAAAACCATCAAATTCCGAGTAAAGAAAAAAGAAACAAATGACTAAACTTGAAAATCTACGCACAATACCACAGCGAACAACAAATCGTTTGGAAACTATGGAGATTTATCGATAAAACTTAACCTAACCTTACTTTTTTTTAAACCGTGTTATTACTAAAGCAGGTAACCATCGTTTAACTGTTACGTAAAATCACCAAATTGCGAGTAAAAAGAAAGAAACAAACGATCAAATTTGATGAAGCTACGCACAATACCACAGCGAACAACAAATCGTTTGAAAACTATGGAGATCGATAAAACTTAACCTAACCTTACTTTTTTTAAACCGTGTTATTACTAAAGGTAACCATCGTAAATTAACTGTTACGTAAAACCATCAAATTGCGAGTAAAGAAAAAAAGAAACAAACGACCAAACTTGAAGAAGCTACGCCCAATAGCGGCGAACAAATCGTAAACAACGATCCGGGCGGGGTAATTCATTGAAACGCGATGGTGAAACGACCGGCCAGAGACACGTGTCATTAGCACGTGGTAAAAGGGCGTAGGGAGCGGAACAAAGGAAAACAGAGAGACGGGAGAACGTAAAATAGAACGAGTCGGGCGAGTCGATTTTTCGTATTCTGCGCGTGAAAACAACCGACGGGGGAGTTGCGTCAACGCAAAGTGTGGTTGCGATTGTGGTTCTCGGACATGGTCGTCGACAACTTTTCTTCGTCCGCAGGGCCACTGATATTTTGTATGTACGTGGTGTATACACAAATGTACGTACGATGCCACACGCCATGCCTCTGTACGTACGTATGTAAGTGCATCCGCTACCCGCAGGACGATCGGCTTTTGACCACAATGACACGTGTACACCGCACCACACGTGAGAGTAGGCGGAAGGAATCATCGGAGCTGCGTTCAGATTTACGTCAATCGTGACCTGAACGCGAGAACGCAAGCCTCAAAGACAGCCCCCTCCCCCCTCCCCCCTCCCCCCAGTTGGGGCTTGAAACCCCCTCCGGGAGGGGGAGGGGAGGGGAAAAAAAGGAAGGAAAAAAATGACGGTTAAAAGGAAAACGAGCCTGGACGGTTTTTTTCCGATATTGCAGCGGGAAAGAGAACGAACGAAAGAGATAGGGTGAGGCACAGAGGCGCACAGAGGGGGGGGGAGACAGAGTTTCCACAGGGAGAGAAGCGACATCCGGTTCTTCTTCAGCCGTGATGCGCGGGGAAACATGGCCACCACCACCACGCGGCGGCAACGAGGAAAAGGAACCACTCGCGTTTTCTCTTTCTTATCGGGAAATATCCGAGCAACTGGGGGGGGGGGGAGGAGGGATGAGGGCGCAAAAGTTATATTCGTAAAATAATTGCGTTTCCCTTCCTCCTTTCTATAGATCTCTCTTTATATATTAAATTGACCCTATTAAGAATCAAAACCCCGAAATAATTTAAAACAGTTGATGCAGTATTTATCAGAGTTTTATCAGGGTGTAAGTGTGTACCGGTGAATGTGGAACGGCGACTCGCTCGGAAAATCAGAAATAACGCGTTTGTTACATTTTTCATGCTGTCGCGGGGAGAATCTTTGAATGATTGTGTCACGTCGTTTTAATTGGTAAAAAAGTGAAATAGTAACAGTGGGAAAAGTAGCAGAGGCAGAGGCAGCAGAGGTAAATTTAAGATTACCGAAGGAATCTTTTTCTGACATCTTTACGAAAAAGACGAGTCACGAGAGAATTCGTTGCTTTTTCGTCAAAAAGAATCCAGAGACAGAAATATTCCATCTTGTATCAAACAGAACCGGATTTAACTTATACTTGTACGTAAGTATGCAATATAATATACTACACGTAACTCGATTCTCCAGAAAATAATTTCCGAAATGTACGGTGAATACTGATTACACTTGACTAGCGCGGAATTCGGGAGGCGAAGAGTTTCTAGAAACAAGCACGAAGAGGAACAATCTACGTGCTGCACGTAGATACGAAATGAAAAAAAAATAAAAAAAAAATAAAACAGAAAAAAAGAGTCAATTTTGCAGATAAAAGAAACTTGCTTATTTTCTCCTCGTCTCGCGGTAAAAATAGAGAAGACATACTTACTGCGCCCGGCGCCTTTTACAATACTCCAACCCCCGTCGATTATAAATAACAAAACGATAAAAGTGTAAAAAGGGAAATAGGAAGTATGTCGCTTAAGAATCGAAACGTACGCTGCAGAAAATTTTCCCAGTCTATACTATACTCGCAGACGGGGACTATACGTATAACAACGTATGCACGTACGACGTGTGTAAGTACATACATACGTGAGTAGGTGGTGCTTTAGTGTCATCCAACAAAGTTCAAAATTCGATTTTTCAGATTTGGAGGAAAGATGCTGGAAAACGGATCGGAACGGTGAGGATTGATAGGCGTGCGACATACACGTATCCGTTTCGAGTGATATTTCATCATGGATAACCCATCTATTCCGGTTCCAAGAATACGATGTATGCTCGTTGAATAATTAAAGCGAGCGTCAGAATTGCAGAGTGAGCCGAATCAAATTAGTCGGCGCCCGGTCCCATTAAAAGATCTCGGCAAATCATTTTAAATGTTATATCTAAATTCACCACCAGATTGCAGCCAGCTACCGATCGTGCTGGATCTGCACGATCGGTTCAACCAGTCTCTCTCTCTCTCTCTCTCTCTCTCTCTCTCTCTCTCTCTCTCTCTCGCTTTTGTGTTTGTAAGGAATCTTTCGGAGGAATCCTTGGATCGAGAAAATCACCGCGATCAGAAAAGAAAAGAATACTTAATACTATTAATACTACTATTAATACTAAAAAACTGAGGAGAAGGTATCACTCGTTAACTCTGATAAAAAGATGATCGATTTAATTGAAAAATTTTACACCGACGAGATGAAAGGCGCAAGATAAATTTTAATCCGAGAAGAGCAAAATGTGGCAAATACTAGGTACATCCTAACTTTGGCAAAAAAAAAAAGAAGAATAAAATTACGCGTGAAAAAGTGGGAAATTTTTGAAATAGAGAGATTACTGTTCGAACAACAAGTTAACTCGTCAACTCGAGAATTTTGATTAGGTTTAAGGTAAGTTTTAATCCAACAAGAAAAGCAGAATGTGGTAAATACTACGTAATTAAATATATCGTAACTTTGGTAAAAAAAAGAAAAATAAAATTATGAAGATGGGAAATTTTTGAAATAAAGAGACTACTGTTCGAACGACGAGACGAGTTAACTGGTCTCCTCAGGTCAACTCGAGAATTTTGGTTAGATTTAAATTAAGTTTATATTAGGTGTAGGTTAGATTTATATTAGATTTGGGTTAGGTTAGGTTTAGATTTGGGTTTAAGTTTAGGTTTAGGTTTAGGTTTAGCTAGGTTTGGGTTTAGGTTTAGGTTTAGGTTTAGGTTTATGTTTAGGTTTAGGTTTATGTTTAGGTTTAGGTTTAGGTTCATGTTTGGGTTTAGGTTTGGGTTTAGGTTTGGGTTTAGGTTTAGGTTTAGGTTTAGGTTTAGGTTTAGGTTTAGGTTTAGGTTTAGGTTTAGGTTTAGGTTTAGGTTTAGGTTTAGGTTTAGGTTTAGGTTTAGGTTTAAGTTTAGGTTTAGGATAGGTTTCGAAAAACTCGAGACTAATGCTTTCGAGACTGATATTGCGCAGATTTTTATCATGAAAATAGAAATTTTAAATCCAGAAACCGTCCACGAATTGAGACTGTTTCGTGATTATCGTATATATATATATATATATACCTGAATGCAATTAGGTTTGGGATAAAATTATGATACTCGATATGAATCGCGAATTCGAATGAAACTTGGAACTTTGGGTCAAATTGATACGTTTAAAGAAAAGGGGAGAAACAGAGGGAGTAGAAAGGTAGAGAGAAAGGGAGAAGGGTGGGGGGAGGAGGGAGAGTCAGTAACGATCGATCCAAAAACATATTTAATATAATATTACCTAGAGAACCGTTGTTGCAGAAGTGACATCCATTTTATATCAGAGCGAATCGATGCTGTATCTCCGTAGAAAATAACGATCGCGTGAAAGATACAGAGGCGTGAATAATTGCGTCGGAATAGAATAGAAATTTTACATTTTTTCGAATGTTCCACGAAACACAGACTGAAAAAGGAAAAAAAAAAAGGAAAAAAAGAAAAAAAAAAGAAAAAAAGAACAAATATCTAGAGAATCCAAACCTTCGCGAGTCATTTCGTAATTTCCGGTGGCAGACGCCATTGTTTCAAAGTGTGTGTTTCACTATTTGTACGACTGTTTGTACGCTCCTCTGCCGGTTACTTTCGTTCTACATAAAAACAAGATTTGCGCGAAAAATCAATAGCGCGAGAAACACACACACACACACACACACACACACAAAGGGGTTAACACTTGGTGGTTGATAAGGACAAGAGAAACTCCGTCCGATTAATCTCTCCGTCCAGAGTTTAAAGTTCACGGTTTCATGCTTTTCCGAAAGATATAACAGATACAACAATATATGCAATTCGCGGAGCTTGCATAATGTTTCGAAAATGAATGACGTCAGTCAATAGTTGGGGTTGTTCTCGAGGAGAGAGAGAGGAGAGGAGAGGAGAGAAGAGAAGAGAAAAGAGAAGAGAAGAGACGAGAAGGGAAGGGAAGAGAAGAAAAGGGAAGGGAAGGTTATCGATGAAACTGTTCTTTCTCTTTAGCGAGTGGGTGGGATCGATGACGAGGGCGACGTGCACAATTTCTTCGTGGAATTTTTATGAACTTGGAGCTGTTTTCGGGTGCAATGACAAAGAGGTAACGAAATCACGTTACCGCGAGAAAGAGAGAGAGAGATGCAAAGGCTGTGCTTTCTAGACAGCAGCAGCAGCAGCAGCAGCAGCACCAGCAGCAATCGAGCATGATGCAGAAGAGATTCGAAATCTGAAAACGACACCTCTCTCTGTTCAAGTGCGCTTCGAAATAATGGACAAAATCAACGTTCGGGTCATACGAGTTTCACGTACATATGAATAGGTGTGTGTATGTGTGTGTATGTGTATGTGTCCATAGACTCGAGTGGGCCTACATTGTACCGCGCTTTGTACCCATTTGAGGTTCAAGTTCCGCGAGATTCCGCGCGATAAGTCTACATCTGATTACAGACTGTTACGCCGAAACGTGTGTAACAGGGATCAACGCATTGATTCCCGCCGAGCGCCAGTGAAAGATCCACACTACTACGTACAATACCTCGCCAAACTGTTCCAACACGTCTGTCTGCACATCTCATTTCATAAATTCAACCGTACGGCATGTTACAGTACAACAGAATAATCTGCAATTTCATTTTTCATTTCAGTGTTGTAATAATATACAGATCGTAACCACATTGTTCATTACGTCTACACGTATTAATCATGTATTAATAAGCCTCAATATTCGGTGGAATTATCTCTAACATTTATTATATACTTGTGACAGCTATTCGTTATATGTTATATAACGATTCAATATCTCTATTAAAATCTTGCAATAAAAGAGAATTTGCAGTGAATACCTTGCAACTTTCAGATTTGATTTTCAAATTTTGTGGTAATACAATTACGCATGTAGTCGTGTCTCGTTACAGTGCCAGTGAAATTGCAAAATCTTCTTACTGCAAAGTTCAAAAACACTTTCTCGAGTTACTTTATATTATTAATTGATTATTTTGCAAACATTGGAAAGAAACTGAATTTTAAATTATTTCCTTCAGATACGTACATCAAAGTCTAGAATTACCAAACCAATCAAACTTTTTGTTCTTGCAATTACTATAAAAAAAGCATAAAAGTACTTTTGTATATAATGTAACAGCAGAGAATTATTGCATATTAGAAACGTCATTATCCTAAATGTATTTTTTCTCACTTTCTGCGATGATGACACAAAGCTTAAAGTAAAATTATTTGACCAAAGTATGATACAAGGACTCGCCCATAAATAAAGAAATAAAAACTTCTGAGAAAACGGATTTGAAAACAGATCACTCGCGATGGGGAAGAATGACGTAAATTATAAAGTTAACTAGGGTCTTTTTTATGTTAAATGAGGTACCACTGTCAGCCTCCTAGGGAATATACAAGCATTTTTTTCATTTTCTTATGTTCCCACAAGAATATTTCAAGTCTTCTATTTCTCGAGCTATTATGAAAAAACGTTTGAAATAAACGCTTAAAGTTTAAAGGCACAGAAAGAAATACGTATTTATTTTGCTCGTCGTTTGTAATTTTGATTTCTACTTTACCGATACACCGATTACCAATTGAGATGTACGTCTGTAGATGGCAGCATCTCACGATTATTTACAAAATTCTCAATAAATACGAATGTTCTGAAAAAATCTGCATTTACAAAGAAATAAATCATGAAATTCATTCGACGTACATCGCCGTGGTAACTTTCATAAGCCCTTGCCGTGCATCGCATTATTCCAATATACGAAAAAAAAAAAACTTTGAACGTATGATGAGATTAGATTTTATTTAGAAAAAAAACTGGTAAATTATGTTAATATATTAAAAATATTCAAAGCAAACTTCGTGCATAAAACTGTTGTCTTCATTAATGTTAATTTATGAAAATGTTCATAACCTGCATGTGCGTAGAATAAGTCTATAAACTGTTACACAGTAGCAATAATATCTCAACGTATTAAGATTTATCAAAGAATCTTTTTAAAGAATTACAAATCTCTGTATGAACTGTTAACTACACATGAATTGTTTATGCAAAATCAATTACAATAATAAAAATGTAAATATAAACAATCTGCATGAGATTCTCATCAGTGAGTTCTTTACATAAATACAAAAATATCTAACCGATGCTATTTGAACATTGGAAATAACTTGTTACAACTTAATGTATCAATTTACAGAAACTTTAACCAAGATATTTAATATTATGTGATCAATACGTCAATACTATTTAACATTTGGGCAAACTAATTTGAACTTGACTTATTAATGAAAGTTACAAAAATCATTCTGATGCTTTATACGCATATATATATATATATATTTAGACCCAATATATATTTTCTGTGCAACCTGATGATAGAAAATATTCTTTTTATTTGTATATTACCTTGTATATTATTTGTATCATTCATTAAAGTTGTGATAAATATTAAACAACTGGTTTAGTTACTGCCAACAACTGGTATATGATTATGTTAATACACTGTGTATTTGTTACAAAAAGAATCTTTGAATATTTATTGATCATGGAAGATTGTTTTTCATATTCATACACACACGCGCGCGCGCGCACACACACACATACACACATACATACACAAAAGGAACAGGTATCAAACTTGATATCAATTTAACCTGGTGCTGTGTGAGACACCTTGAAAGGTCAATCATTTTCAAACCCCAGTTAAAAAAAATCGATTCTTTCTCAAAATATTATTCCTCTTGACACACACAGACACGAGATAAAATTCCGTAAATTCTGTATGTCATGAGAAGAAATTAATGAAAAAAAAGGAAAAAAAGGAAAGAAAAGAAACGACCGTGACAAAGAATTGCTCGTCAAATTATTAATTAGTAAAGAGCATACAGAGACAGAAAGATATCGGCGGAGAGAATAACGATGTCCAAATGAAAATAAGACCTGTCATTTTCGATACTTCCTCGAGGGGGAACAAGATCAATATACATATCTCGTGAAACGAAGGAATCGTTTCACACACTAGTCCGATTTATTCGGTTTCGTAAAAAATCTATCTTAAAGCTCGATAAGTGCACAGAACGATCGAAGTTTCGAACGAACGAAAGCGAGAGCTTTTTTTTTCCCAAAAATCATGAACGCCTGCCGTGTGTGTGTGTGTATGTAGTATGTGCATGTGTACATACGTACGCACGTACATGTGCAACGCGTACGTGCACATGTGCGTGTGTATGTATGTGTGCGTGCATGTGAAGGCCATGTTAACAGACTGTAAGTCAACGGATGACTTCTGTTAACGATAAAGGAGTAGCAAAATCTACTTACGATTCTCACCGGCTTCTCCGCGGCTCCTACAAAGCTTTCCCGTGCAATTACTTCACTTTCCACATTATTACGTCCACGGTGTGAAAAAAAAAGGAACGGCGAGTGAACGAGTTTGATCAAAAGCACAATTTTCGTGACGTCATCGGTGGCCGGGCATGCGCAAACCGATTTCGGTGTTTTTCCATTTACCGCGGAAACACGTGTGGCGAGATGTGTCGCTTGCCTTCTCCTCGTCGTCGTCGTCTCCGTCTCCGTCGTCGTCGTTGTTTTTTTTTCTTTCTTTTCTGTTTCTTTTCCCCCTTCTTCCCCCTGTGCTTTTCTCTTTTTCCTTCCGTCCGCTGCGAGAAAACTACATCGCTAAGAGGCACACGGCATTATCGCGACGACGCGGGGCCGATCGTTCGCTGCGAATTTCGTGTGCGATTATTCGCGAGAACCACCGCGGCTGCCGACATCTATCCATCCACTCCCACTTGTTAAGTGACGTACACTGACGTCATCGACAGTTTACCTTGAAGCATGACATTGAGTTACACGGCTACCAATCCGGCTGACGAAGTATTCCCTATACGATAACGTCGTATAGAGAATTACGCGCGTGCATTTTGCAGATTAATGACTAGAATCGCCAATGGCGTTTGAATTAACGTTAAACTTCACGGGATTTTAGCGATGATAAAAAAAACTATTTAATAAAATCTCCTTTCATAAGTCGTTAGTTTTGCAAACTGATGGGACAGCATATGATCTATTTGTAATTCTAACAGAACTAAGTATTCATTACGTGCTAACGTACTATTGTTAATGAGTTGCGTGTAACAAATTGTTTTTACTCTATGTACATATATATGTATATGTATGTGATTCGTATAGGAAATAAATATTCTTTCCTAAATAACTCATGATCGAAACTTGGTTTTTTTATGTACGAACTTGATGAAAAATTGAATAAGAATATATAAAATAATATTAAACTAAAATTTAAAAGAGAGAAGAGGGAAGAGAGAGAGAGAGAGAGAGAGAGAGCGCGCGAGAGAGCGGCATAACAAACGAACGCAACGAAACATATGTGATCTGTGATAAAAAAATTACAGGACAATGTTCAAATGATTTCTGTACAAATTCCTTGTAACACGGAAGATCATATATATATACATATATATTTTTGAATAATTCGTTTCTTTTTATTCATTATTGGCGTAACAGTCTCATTTTGAAGATGCCTGTTATCAATTGTTGCAAATCACTGGGGAAATTTTATATCATTTAAACATATCTTAAATTCACTATAAAGGTAAATCGTTTAAGCCATTACTTGCCATTTATTTTTCAATCTAAAGAAATACTACAAGCCATCTGATGACTGATCATAGTGTATCTATTCAATACCAGTTTAAAGCGTAACATGAATTAGGAAGAAATGCCCTAAATGTATTAACCCTTAAAAATGATCATCAAAGAAAATCACGTTAATATTGTCAAACTATAGCGTAGAACTTCGCTCCATTTACATTTTTTCTTTTTCCGGAAATTAATAAATCTAACATCATTAAAGATTTTGTTGTATTTAATCAGATTATCTAGTTTATGTAATTAATTAGAGTAGAAGCAGAAGAGTTATTAACAAACAATGTCGCAGTGTTATTACTAGGATATAAAACTACAATATCAAAAAAAATTTGCGTGGAACAAAATTTTAGCGATGATAGTTTTCAAGGATTAAAATACACAAGTAACATTAATCCTATACATCGATACTTGTTTTTCTTAAATATTTCGTTTTGTTCGTACAATTGGCATAAAGATAAAAATATAGTATCGATTACATTAAAAAATTTTTACTGCATTTTATTGAATGTCTGCTTGAACAGCTTTAAACGGAAATACACGGACATTAGAAAAGCTGCTAGGGTGGCAATGTTCCTGCAGGAATATTAAATTTCTGAAAGTTGCATCACTGTCAAAAATAACATTGCATTAAAGAAAGTACTTATGGATGAGTACATGTAGTTTGTAATACTTGAATGATATTTAGACTTTACGTTGATTGCTTTCGAAATCCTTTTTATACTTTTTCTACTTCTTTGTTCTTTTTTTTTTCTTTTTTTTTTTGTACGCGATAGGGACAAATTACTGAATGATTAGAAATTGCAGAAATAAATTAAAAAATACCGGTTGCAATATGCTTAAAATATAGGATGTTATTCATATGGAATGTTATAGTAAATGTAATTATTATTTATTTATTTGATTTCTTATATGAGCTAAATCATTAATTGCTTGTATAACATATTTATCAGACAGTTTAATATATCTTAATATATTTTGTCTATTATTGGATGAAATTATGATCATTATGACTGTCATGTGATATGATTTGATACTTATTATTATGTCAAAGTTTGTTGATACTGTGTCACTTGAGATTTTGTAATTATATGAACTTGTAATTTCGGTAGGTACATTCTTAATTGAAGTTAGAGCTAAATAACAATTTATTAAAAATTTCAATTTAGGTCTGACTTATCACAATGATGGATAGAACAAGTAAAAAGCAAATCATTCACAGTGAAAAGGAGGAAAATAATCAAAGCAAAAGTGTAGATCAAAGGATTTCCAGAGACTCAGATTTAGATACATTGTATACAACTCGATTAGATTCTATGAGTCAGGAAGACATTGAAAAAAAAGTTCAATGTCTGAAACATGTATTGGAGAAGGATTTGAGAGCAGCTGATTTAAAATGGTCCCTATTTGTAGCAGCTTGTAATACATATCGCTATGACACTTGTTTGAAGCCATTTCCATCAATGTATATAAAAAATGAATGCAAGGATATTGAAGCTTTGGTAAAGTTTCTAAAATATCAGTCTTATTGCTTTTACTAACTTCACATTAATAATTGTAATGAATAATAATCACTGAATATATTAATTTCAATTATAGAGGAGAGCTATAGAAGTAATTCCTCCACTGGCTGTGATATTGAAAGCATTATCAGAGCCAGACGCATATGAAAACTATGGAACAGCTATAGACTTGTTGCATTGGGTTTTAGTGCGTTTGAGAGATCCTTATATTAAAAGCATCAAAAAAGAAAGTGTAAGTTTCGTTATATGTATAATAATGTGAATTTTCTTGAAAGTTTCATTTTCATTCTGATTTTACGATTAAACTTTGTGAAAATTCGAAAAATGTTTACAACACAGTATGACTCAATATTGAGAAAAGTACCTTCAGAAATGTCGATAGTCGCGCCAAATTTAATATTCCAAGTCACAAACACAAAACAATCTACTTCAGAAGACAGGTGGAAAACAATTGCTCAAGGTCACACAACATTTTATGCTTATCACGGAAGTCGATTAGAGAATTTTCATTCCATTATACATTATGGTCTACAACAGAGTATGTGTAAGGTAAAATAACTTAGCCAAAGCATGATGTGATCTTTAACTACGCATGTTTCAATGTGATTAACTACAATTTTAGAACTCGTTGTTTGGTAAAGGAATATATCTTTCAAGTGAGTTAGGTGTAAGTTTACCATATAGTCCAGTTGGCTATGGATGGGGAGGTAGTGTATTGGGAAGTGAAATGAGCTGTATAGCTCTATGTGAACTCATCAATCATGCAGATGTAAAGACTGGAGATTCAGGTAAATATATTTGAAAAAAAGTATCATTTATCACTTTTAATACAATTATGTTTTATAGAAGATAATGCTAGAAATCTAGTCACAGATTCTATAGGTGGAAGAGTTCCAAATAAGTATTATTTGGTAACAAACAGTGAATTGGTAAGAGTACGATACCTCCTTATTTACAGTCAACAAGTTCAAGCAGCAAGGTATAAGTGTAATATTTATTATTTTTATACTTTTCTAAGCATAATCGACTTCCAATGTTTTAGATGTACTGATAATAAAGGATTGTTAGCATGGTTCAAACAACATAAATTATTAACATTCGTGCTTGGTTATGTGGTACTATTGGCTTCAGTGGGACTGACTCACAACAAACAAGTTGAAAAATATTATAAATTATTTGCTCAAAAAGTTGGACTGGAGTAAAACATACTTTTTAATACAATAAGTCATCCATCCATTAATATGTACATTAGGATAAAAATTATTTTCTTTTTTACATTCTTTTCAATGAA
Organism: Frieseomelitta varia; assembly: GCF_011392965.1. NCBI lineage: Eukaryota > Metazoa > Arthropoda > Insecta > Hymenoptera > Apidae > Frieseomelitta > Frieseomelitta varia. The sequence goes on along the minus strand of NW_025110047.1, from coordinate 192,513 downwards.
ATTTAACATAAATTTGCATTTATTATAAGAAATATATACAATTTGTAAATAATATATATAATTTATATAAAATACTGTATTTCTATACAAAATTTAATATCTTGATAATATTATGGGGAAATTTTCCGTAACTAAATAATCATCTTCAAATATTATGATTAAATTTACTTCGAATTCTGTAACGAAATATGATTATTTTTTTTTCATCACCAAAGTTACGAACAAGTCTAAAATGGAAATCGTACAATGATCTTACCGACTTTAAAGTTACTCGTACTTAATGTGGGACATGTAAATAATCGTGGGAATATCATATATATCGGTATAGGCAAATTTGTACAAACATTTCCTTCTCCAATTTGTATATTTTGTATTTCAGTAGCTGAAACAGGCATAGTATTACAAAACGACAAATTAAACGTTAATATTTTATCACCTTACCATCTCTGGAATATCCTTCAGCACAACCACATGTCTCTACTCTCACCAATTGTAGTTCAATTGACTTTATCACAGCTTCGCAATGTTCAATTACCACCTTCCATTTAAAAATATTGTTTTTTTCATACTGGTTCATTAGAGAAAGTATATGTATCATAGTATCATTACCTCTCCAGTCAGTGGTTCAGATATTTTGCAATACAACGAATCTAATTTTCCAGAAATACGGAACCTAGGTACATTTGTTCTGTCTCTTGTGTTTTGCAAAGATTCTGGCATAATATTAAAACACACTGATTTATTGGGCTCTTTCTGTACCTTGGTAGGCACCTTGTCTTCCACTATGAACTCTAATGACTTGCTAACATCTTTTGCCAAGAAACTTCTTTTTATATCGCAGCGTATGAAATACTGGATATTTACAAAGACTCCATGATAAGTTTCGTATAGAGATTTAGTCCCTCTGGGTTTCAATGGTAATTCAAATGGTATTTCTGTCCTACCACTTGGTATTTTACCACTTGGAGCGACGTCCAAAGTATATTGGACCAATTGTATCGGCTAAAAACGCAACGATGAAATCAATTGATTAACATGGCTTCTAGTTTAACAGAACTGTAAATTTTTTAGGTTAGACCGACCTTTACGGAATTGTAAAATGCTTCGAAAATACCAAAATTTTTCGAACTAAGTTGCAGATTGACCGAGCCTTCCATACTTAGAAATATCCCATCGTGTTTAACATCTGAATTTGTTTGCAGTAATATAAAGCCAGCAACTATTTCCTGAAACATAACCTCGATATTTGTTGTCTCGTCAATATTCTTATATTAAATTACATTGGCCCTTATGTTAAATTACATACCCCTTCGTGATATATTTTGCTAGCCCGTTTTAATTTAATATCGATGTTTATTGTCATTTTGAACTCACAATCAATTAACAATCGTTTATGAATTTACACATTCACGAAATTCTCACTTCGTGTATTGTTCATAGTATTTACGGCAATAATTTTAATTAATTATACTACAATGAATATTTATATACAAAGAACAGATAAACAAGGCATGAAGTCAATGTACACAAATGTAAGTATGTGTATATGTATATATTCAGGTAGAAAATCACGTCGAAACGTCAGTTGAACCAACTACCTGTTTCAATATAATACACATATTATTTTTTATTTTTTTCTCTTATTTTTCATTCTATTCTTTTTTTTTAATGTGAGAAATAAAAACAAGTATAAAAAATGTAACGTGATGCATATCGTTTTTATGTTAGAAAAACGATAATGGTAAGCATACGTGTGTATTTCCGTTCTGGTAAATGATATTTATTTCAGATTTAATGCTAAATAATTGACAACACTTTTCGATATGTAACTCTTTTAACAAATTGGAAAGAGAAAATAACTAATTCGGGAAATGAAATTAACTTAACGGGACTGGAAGAAAAGAAGAAAGGAGGAAAAATCGTTTCTTAAAAACAAAAAAAAATACTTCTACGACAGTGGCTAACAAAATTTAATTTCTTAATTGCCGATTTTGGCAAATCTAACGAGCCAGAGAAAGCCGCCTGAAATCTATCAATCTAAGAAAAAATTGAAACGTAGTTACAAACGCGTTTGAAATACGTGGCCATTTGACCGGCCAATAGGCGGTCGTGATTTTCGCGGCATTTCTTCCTCTGTGTACTAATATCCGCAGAAGGTCAACTTCCGTTCGATCGACTAAACAAATTCAAACCGACAGAGTCGTTACTGCGAGGCAAACGTTGTTTGGGAAACAGTGGAAGCAGCCTAGTCGGAAGACGAGCATTTGGTATTGCATGTAATTATTTTCTGACTCGATTAGCAATGGCTTTAAGAAATAGGACGGCGCTCACGGTAAGCTGAAAATAATACATTTTTATTAATAGTATTATTCGTCAATTGGTCATTAAACAGAGGGTAGGCGAATCGAGCAGAGTCCGTTCCTGATATCTTTAAATGCCCTTCGTTCATTTTAAAGCCCATCGAAGTAACAATCATCGCGATTTACTCAAAATGCCACGTGCGTTTTACCATTTACAGCACGAATTTCGATATAACGTGTCTCGATTGCTTGGCAACAAAGAATTTTAATTTCCGATTTTTCGTGTTAACGTACATTTTGGTCTTTAAAGCCTCATTTTTCTGTCGCCTATTTTCCTGATCATTTCGCAGAGATCTCCGAGTTTTTGATTTATCAAGTATTAGAAGTATTATTGTGAAAGTATCGAATTACTTCGCAAGTTACGTTACTTTCAACGGAAATGCGTTCACAAATATTTTCGGCGCAATTTCATTTTACTGCTCAAAGCACACCATTGCTGTTTTGATTTTCTGTATTTCAGACGAATTTCGTTATATCTTTTTAATTCTGTCTAATAGTATAATGTTGTATTTCTATACTGTAATATATTAAATGCTAATTATTTAAAAGATCACGCATATTCAGTTATTATTTTACTAGAAAGGATTGGTTAATTGATTAATTAATTCAGTACTTGATTCATACCTGTTACACATCTTTTGTATTTTTTTTATTGTTTGTACTTACTTCATACTTACTATATATTGTAACGTTATGACAAAATAGTTGATAGAACTTGTTGAATAAAAATGTTGTTAATATCTTCCTTGGTAAGTGAAATTAGAAAAATAAATATAGGCTAAAATAAATTTTCAGAATATTGTAAATCAAGAGAATGTGAAGAATGTTAAGTCTTCAGTGACCACGGTAGCTGGAAAAACAAGGAGAGCAGCTTTGGGTGAAATAGGAAATAAAGTGAATACATTAAGAGGTATAGAGCCTGTTGATAGAACCAGCTTGCTGACAAAGGATAAGAAGAAGATCACAGTTCAGAAACAAGCAATCAAACCACCAGAGAAATTGAATGAGAAACCACCTGTGCAAATAGTTAAACCTGTGGTAAAGGTTACAACTTCTCAAGAGAATAATGAGGTGTCATTGCCTTCCAAAAAGGAGATCCAATCGTTCTCCTCGAATTTACTAGAGATTGAGGATATTGATGAAGAGGATAAGGAAAATCCCAGTCTAGTTTCTATTTACAGTAACAACATTTATGAATACTTGAGAACTTTGGAAGGTATGTACCCCATCTCGAAAGGATATCTGAGTGGACAAGAAGTTACACCAAAAATGAGGAGCGTACTTATAGATTGGTTAGTGGATGTACACCAACAATTTCATTTAATGCAGGAGACATTATACCTGACCGTTGCCACCATTGATAGATTTCTACAGGTTTGTTGCTATATATAAGGATTACCTATTTGTATTTGTATTATCAATGGTGTTTCTCAAAAGTAAATTTTTCACTTTTTTCAACAGGCTTTCCGCTCAATAGACAGGAAAAGATTGCAATTAGTTGGTGTGACTGCTATGTTTATTGCTAGCAAGTACGAAGAGATGTATTCTCCAGATATAAATGATTTTGTATATATCACAGATAATGCTTACTCGAAGGTAGAGATATTACAAATGGAAATGCTTATTGTGAAAACTTTAGATTACTCTTTTGGTAGACCGTTACCTTTACATTTCCTAAGGAGATATAGCAAAGCTGGAAAGGTATGACTCGTAAATTTACACCGCCGATTAATTTTCACATTGTTATATTTTCAACTTGATAAATGATTTTTAGGCTCTTCCAATACATCATACAATGGCTAAATATTTCCTTGAACAAAGCTTAGTCCATTATGAAATGTGTCACTATCCCCCGAGTCTTATTGCAGCTGCAGCAATATATTTAGCTTTCTTGTAAGTTGCTTGTTGAAATGTTATCTTGAAGGATTGAAGTCACTTTCTTTTTATTGATATAGAATAACCGATCAAACCGAGTAAATTTGATAACTTACACGTACAATTGTTTGCAGAATTTATAGTAATGATGACGAGGACGAGCAAAAGGTTGTCTGGACAAATACCTTGGCACATTACAGTACCTATTCCAAGGACGACGTATTCCCTGTGGTAAGGGAAACAGCAAGTATTATAATTAATGTGGATAAGATTAAGTATCAAGCTGTAAGGAAGAAGTACGCTCATGTGAAGTATATGAAGATTAGTACTCGTCCCGAACTTAAATCGGCATTGTTGAATACTATAGCTACTGCAGATAAGGAGGCAGTATAATATTCATTCTAAAAGGCAAGTACTGAGATGTCCGATTGTTCAATATTTCGTTGGACAAGAATTGCAGTACATATAGGATGATGATACATTTTTAGAGGAAGACCAGACGAATAAAGTAGCACGAGACTATCATCATTTGTTGTCTTTTTTTTTTGCATTACGATGTTTCCATTTTAAAAAAAAAGTGGTATAATTAAGCATTTATACTGTTGGTTAAAGTAATAAATAATGACTTCCATTCCGAAATCTATCAAATAATTTGAAAATAACTAAAGATAAAATGTACCTTTAATACGTATAAAAGTATTGCTACGAACAAAATTCAGTAAGGTAACAAGTGATTCCTTATCTATAAAAAAATCACACGGAAAAAAAATACTTCAGACGGAATTTCTGTTCATCGATTAAATTGAAAGTTCGCGGACGATAGTCTCGTTTTAATTAAAAATAGCTTCAAATATATAGGTTCTATTAAAAATGGGACGTTTTAATACTGAATATTATGGAGTTGTCGCACGAAAGAAAAATTAACTTTAATAAGTATTTCCATTCGATATAATTTAATTTTTTAGTACCGAGCAGAGTGGTTTGCGTTTTATTGAATAACATTTAATCTATCGAAACCAGATATTCAGCATGGAAATTACTTATTAAAGATTTTTTTTTATCTTTGCATGTAATTACAGAATTTAGAGTAATTATAGGGAAAGTGTTTTAGTAAAGGAAAGAAAAAGAAAGTAGCATGAGAGTATAGTCAATTATGTATATATATATTTGGATTACTATAAGAAAACTGTCGAACAACGTTTGCCAAAGGATCTCTGTTTAAATTCAGTAAACTTTCGGCAAAATGAGATAAAGTGCGAAATAGGGAGGAATTGATTTGGAATTCAAGTTATTTGAAAAATAATGCTATAAAATTTAATTAAATTTTAATTAAAGACATAACAATGCAAAAGTTATTTTAGATTATATGTAATACAAGTATATTTAAATTATTTAATACAAAATATCATTGACATATTTTATAGATTATAGATTAATCAAAATTATAAAGTAAAGGCAAAATAATTTTTAAATGTTTTTTGAGATATTCACTAAACATTTTGCCGAATTTTTATCCGATTTAAAACAAGATTTTTAGGTATTTAAATTATAGATCATATCTTTTATACTGGAATATTGAAGAAATTTTAACTTTTATTCGTGATTATAAAAACATTTTTATTTTGATATTAGTTCTATAAATAGTTTTAAATGTTAATATATGGAAATATCCGAGTGTTACAGACGATATTAATAATCTATACTTTGATATCGATATTTTCACAAATATTATATCGATGAACGTATTTGTTCATATCTGGCGTTTCGCCAGACAGCATTTCGAACGTAAATATTGTATAAAATTTATGTATAAAAAAAAATTTCAATAGAAAATAAACTGTAACAATGTTTTTTTTAAGTTATCATATCATTTGTATAAATTTAAATATTACATTACAGTATGTATATTTAAATTTGTATCGAAACGTTTACTTTATAAGTCGAGGAATTATCATAAGGCTGCGAGTTTTCCTCGCAAAACTTTGTTATAAATTATAATAATTATTGTAACATATTTTATTTCATATATATATACTTATAGAAAAATTATCGATGGATAACTTAGAAATTTATTAAATAAATGAAAAATAAAGAGAAATAAATAGTATTTTTTTGAAAGCAGGAAGAATATAATTGTAAGATATAATCCAAAATTATATTTTACGAAAGTATTTATTGCAATTAATTATTAAAATATGTTCATTTTCCAAGGTGAAGAATTAACTACCGGTGGACGTACAATATAAGGTTCTGGAAATTTGAATAACAATTAAGATAAAAGTCTCCTCCAATATTTTAAAACGACTTACCAACTAATTTGTAGCAGACAGAAAACCCCTGTGAACCCATCGACGTCGTAACTTCTACATTTTCCTAAAATTTTTACGATTACGAAAATTACTATTAATTATATGGCTATTAATTATATGTAATGTGTACCATTTCTGTTAAACTTGAAGGTGCAGATTTATCCCAGATTTCAGATTTGCTCTTTTCTATTGTTAAAAGCAGCTCTTCCATACAATTTTGTATACTTTTGGCATATTCATCGTCATCGAAATGTACAAGCATTTGTATCAATATATGCATATCATCTGAAATATTATCATATAAACTTTATACTATAATTAATGGTAAATTGATTGTTATACATAAATGTACAAACTGTACACACTCTGTTCTTTGTATGTATTGCTGATAATTTGATACAAAGCTTGTATCAATGCTAGATCTTCGAACACACTGCCCTCTTTTAAGCTTAAAAGCTTTCTTTCCTGTTTTCGTCGATTTTTGCTTGATCTATAACTTTTTCTAAAAGCAACATATACATAAATATGTGTAATTTTCAACATAAATTTATGAAACAAATTTTATTGAAGTGATTTTTAAATATATTTTACCCAGACATAGTAGACGATTTTGACATTTGACTCGAAGTTGAACCAACAACACTACTCGTATCGCTAAGAATATCTGAAATGCCTTTATCGTAAATCGACTCGTTGTCACAAAGGATTTCACTGTACGATTTTGTGTTCCTTTGAGAAATATTATGCCTGACTGTTGCAAGACGCGATTTATGTTGTTCAAAATCCTGTTTATTTTTTCGTATTTGAGATAGCGCGTGATCCGCGTATTCATATACGCCTGGTTTTATATGAGATTCTAAAATATAACAAATTTAATTAATAATGTTGTCAATAGATTAGAAACGTTGTTTAATATACATATACACTATTTTTGAAAGAATAAATCCTACCTATAAATTCTAAATTGTTGGTATCATGTGCGATTCTTAGAGCATCTTTCCATTGTTTGCCATTGCATAAAGAGATTATAGCTTCCGTTGTATCTCTTAAATAGTTCATTAAAATATACGCAGCTTCATCGTACTTTTTATCAGTTTCCAGACGTTTTACAAGATCGTGGTAAATCACATTTTTTTCTGCTTCACTAAAATATAGTGCAGTATTTTATAAATTTATAAGTCTATGACAAATTTTTGTTTATATTACATCATATTATATTATAGTAATATTAACCTTAGCTTCATCTGAGTAGATAGGATAATAACGTCTCGCCAGCTAGTAGCTAATCTATAAGCATTTAAAGCTTCTTTTAAATCGCCACTTCTGCGGAACATAATTCCGGCCTCGTAATAGCATTGCTTTTTCAACAAAAATTCACCATAAATTCTCGCCACCTCCTTGTACTCTTTGCTCTCCTTTTCAAATAATTTTAAAGCTTTCGTATACAGATTATGATTACTTATCAAACTTACAGCCTCGTTAAATCTATTCGGTTCTTTTGCAATGTGTTCAAGAGCGGATTCGTAACGTTTCAAATATAAATCTATAGAATATTTCATATAATTCTCATCAAGATTTCTGAAGTCATTTAGAAATGGAATATACTCCTTGGGATCTTTTTGTGATTTAGAGGCAATGAACATAGTCAGATCAAAGTCGTACATTCCTAAAGCTATATCAAATAAGACATTCACATCCACTATGTATAATAAATATTTTAACGCTTCGTCAGAGATACGCTCTTTGTTTTCCGTACATTTATCCTCTAGCTTTTGAATTTCCTTAATTTTTGTAAGCGCAGCTTCCATCCCTTGCTTTCTTTTGTCTTTCACTAAGCTGATTAATATTGGCTGGATTAAATGATTGGCGCTATTTCTTTCTTCCATTATATTCCGCAATAAACCGCAAATCGACTCGATTTTGTTCAGCTGGAGATTGTTTGATTCTAATCGATGTCTTCGGTAATAATTTGCATATATTGTCGTGGTAACATCCTCATCTGTTAACTCGGACAGAAATAAGCTCAACCAACTTACTTTGGAAATCTGGTTTACGAATTTGCTTGCATTCTCGATGAATTTCTCTGGATTATGATCGTAAATCAAATTCAAGTTTATCCGTTGTCTTCGCATTAGATCGAAGGCATATAAATAATCGCAATTGTCTAAGTGATATCCGATGATATGTAAAGACAATGTCCTTGGTTGAATGCATTCCAGATTTCCACGAGGCATTTGCAAAACGGTCTTAGAATCTTTTGGAATAGCTGCAATCAATTGAGATCCCCTCTCCAATCTTCTAATATTCGTATCTGAAAATTCTCATATTTTAATTGTACATATTAAAAGTGACTCGACCAATTATAAATTGATGATTGGTATACCTAAGAATGATTTATCATTAAGTTCATTCTCCCATGGCTTCACAGTCAAATCTTGCTTCATTAATTCTTCAAAATCACTCTCGTTCAAATGAACGCATACTAAAGTATTTTGTGCAGTTGTGAGAAGCAAAAATTCTGAATGAACGAAGAAGCTTGTGATGTTATTGGCAATTTGCTTTCCATTAACTGCGAAACAATTTCTATGATATAATGACAGTATCACGTGTTTCCCACTAACTTTCACAACTTCCACTTTATAGGTATATTTTTGCAACTCTATACTGATCGGAACTAGTTCTGTTTCTCTTGTATATTTTACAATAGAATTGTCCACAATTATATAGGCTTCGTCTGAATCAGGAGAAGGAACTATATGTTGAATTAAACCATCCATAATGTGCATTTGGCTATAAATATTAAATTAATTATTAATTCTTGAAACTAAAGCTAGTTTACTATACATTAAAATTAGATAAACATCTTTTATACAAGTCATACATACCTCAGTAGCACTTGTCCCTGAGTTTGGTCTATCGCATTTAACGTCAAAACGCATAAGAAACTCTGTTCGTTCATTGATAATGAACACAAAACATTATTCTCGTTAAGCCATAAAAAGTGATGCATATCGTAGAAGGAACTTTCACATTCCAGTGTAATATCCCACTTAATATCATATGTTCCGATATGTTCATACTCTAAGAGGCATGAATCCTAACATTTCAAACGTGTTATTAATCATTCTTCAATGTTAATGACATTCTGTATAATTTATAATTTATTTATATTTACCACTAAATGTCTGTAAAATATTAATTTTTTACTGGCAGTAACACAAAAGAATGTGTTACTATCCATCCAAGTAGCTTTATCTTTTATATCTGGTGCAAAAGCAATAACGTTTATGGATTCAGAAGTTTCTAAAATTTGATGTGCCATTGGTGGTGGTACAACTCCTGCTCTAAGTCCGGTCATTAGCGATTTATTTCCATCAATAACTCCAACAACAGACTTATCACGCACAGTTATGCCTCTACTGTGATCAACGGACCAATTATAGTCGCAAGTGATAAGTTCTTTACATGTCAGAATGATCAACTTCTTGGAACAAGACGTTGTACTCCACGTTGCATGTACAAGCGAATTATCCGTGGGAAATTTAATAGATTGTTTCAAATACCAATGATAATTATTTTCTGTCCATAGTTGTAGAACTGAAGAACAATCTGCCTGAATCTGACACCAAATGGTCAAAATTTCTGAATCTGGAGACCAAAATAAATCTTTCACCTATGAAACATTTTGAAATATTAATTAATTAATTAAGTTTACATTTACCGCAAATAACAAGAACTGAAAATTTTCACGCGTACTCTGGTTTCTTTTGGTTTAAACGGAAGTGAGAATTCCTTATGCTTTAAACCATTCTTCTCAAAGAACGCAACGAGGTGTTTGTTTTGCGAAATTTGTGTCGTTGCAATTAAACTCCCAGATGGTTTCCACGACAATGACTCTTCTAAACTATTAGCAGCCTCGTTTGTGTATAGTAAAATACCTTCTCTGTTGAATATCTTAAACTGTCTAACTTTGTTCCTACAATGTAAGAAACCAACAGCAAACAATGAACCATCCTCGCGCCAAGTTATTCTGTAAGAACCATCGTCTATGTTATTTTCATTGATTTCTGTTGGTTTAGCTATTGCTGCTTTCTTTCCTTCAGAGCCATGAAACTGAGTCTCCTTCTTGCCCCAGCCAACAGTTACAAATTGCTTTTGACCAAAATGTTGTGTGTGCAAATCCACTTCTGAGATTATTTGAAACGTAGATACCATTGTAATCACAATGCCATGGACTGTGATCAATACAATCATTTCGTGATCAGGGCTTAGTTTCATGCATTGCAAGTCTGTGTTCAAGTCAGTCATCAACTCGTATTTGAACTCAGGTTCTACGCTCAATCTCAGAATACTACCTGATTTACAGGCACCATACAACTCCTGTGTCATGCTACAATATTCCAAGCTGATGAATTCTAAACTTTCATCAATGTCAAAGAAACTTGTATTCTCTACACGATTCGATGGGACTTTACACAATTTATTATTTGAAAGTATATAGAAATCATCATTGCTTGAATCAATGGCATACAATGTGTTTAAGTCACTCAAGTTTGTAGTTTGATTTTCCAGAACGTTCAAAACACGGCTAGCGCGTTGTCTCACTATCAAATTCTTCATTGTTTACGTACAATGTCTAGCGTGTGTAAAATAATCATGAAATTTCTGTTTGCAATAAACACGTTTGCAGGTGTATGTAACGTGCAAACTAACCTAGTTGGAAGTAAAGTGTGAGATGTGTATCATACAATAATACAATAATAAAAACTGTTCTATACTTTATTTACCTTATAGACCGGATAAATTAAACGAGATTTCAAATAAAAGCTGTATTAGGCAAAAAGAATGAAATCCTACGAGTTATATATTACAAACCAACGAGAAAATAAAGTTATACATGAGATGTGCTCGCCTAACCTAAAATATATCAACAAAACGTTGTAACAAATGTATATTACTGATATAAAGAAAACATGATTTCTCGAATTAACGTAATGTAATTTGTATTTTTCTTTCAAATACATATACATATGTAAATATAAATATTATGGATATCACTGATGAAGATGAAGATGTTGTCATAAAAGTATTCAAGTTTTTATTATATTTGCTTGATAAACGATAATTCATCAATGTTTAATATTTTATGATATCTTTCGCTTTTCAGGACTCATTTTTATATGAACATTTACATAAATTAGGTTACATTGATTTTGAGTGTGTAACGATAGAAAAATCAACGCCTAAAAATGAGCAGAAATTTTCTAAATTATTTGTAAGTTCTTTTTCTTTCAAGCAAATCAACGAAAATCATGTAGTATACACATTCCATAAACCTTTGTATATTTTCAGGATTGCATATTTAATGTAAGAAATGTTTTTAAAAAATTATATTCTATATATTTGGAGATAATTCAGGTATCAAATATTATATTCGTTACATCCATATTAAATACTATAAAATATTTATAACAAAGTTTTGTTCATGTTAGGATGACAGCATATCCAACAAACAGACTGAAGCTATTTTAAGTGCAAAAATTCTTTTAAATGATCATGGTTGTGCAATATACAGTTTCCTTGACAAATATGAATGTAAACCGTGGAGGTAAATTTCTGAATTTCTCAAAATATAGTTAAATTGGATAAAATAGTAACTATATTCATTCTTTTTTGCAGGACTATGATATTAAAATTTATCATATTTGGCACAGTTTTATCATTTTCAATTTATACGTTTCATAATACCCAATATAGAAATTTTGCTAATTTGTCTGCATTAGCTATATTATATTGTATTAGTTACATGGAATTCTTGAGAATAAAGGTACATGGGAATTTAAAATCTCTTGTGTCTTTGCAGAATGATTTTTTTGATCTTTGTAAAAAAGGAATGAAAATTTTGAAGTATGGGTATAAAATAAAATTACACAAAGGGAAAAGTTTCCAACAATTTTCGTAAGCTTTTAAATTTTATCAGGTTATTATATAACGTTATGTTACCACTGTTATATAATTTATCAAATTCAACAGTGAACTTACAGCAGGTAGATTGAAATACTTACAACCTATAATGGAAAGTTTAGTTAAATATTTAGGGGACATTGCTTGCGCCTATTACCATGCTTCCTTAACTCTTATAAGACTGTTGCCGATAGATACTTATAATGAGGATTTACTAACAAGATTTGAGAGTAGATCATTTGAAGTACACGGTGAAATAAATTATCAAAAATTGAAGGTTGAAACGAAATGTCTTCTAGTACTTATTCTACGATTAACAGTTGTATATCTCTGTTGAATTATATATTATACTATTTTTTCTAATAGACCCTGTATCATACTTATATTCTCACCCAGTCTGAGATGTTGCACCTATTAGCTATAGCATACGACAATCGTATTTGGAGGCAATCATACAAAAAAATTCCCGAATTAAAATTGGCCAGTATAATGGAATTTTTAATCAGATATTTAAGCACGTATAAAAATAAATTGTCAAAGCATATCGATGCTTATTACAGTTTCAAATTGGAACCCATGTATAAATACAGGTAAAGATGCCTACTCAATGTGTTCTTGTAAATGTTAAAAAATCACAGGTTGTTTATATGTTTCTATTATTCCAGAGGCCCAGATTCATCACAATGGCAAGACTTGTATATGCACGTTTATTTAGCTTCTAATAAGTTACAATTGGCTTACAGTCACATGTTGTCGATACTCCAAGATATTGATAACGATGTAATTGAAAATCTAGCAGACAAAGATTGTACGGAGAACACAATGCAAAAGTTAAGTGCAGCTCAAAAGTGCGTTGAAACCGCGAAAGACTTTATCGAGTTTAGTAGCTTGTTTCTTATAAAATCGCGAATTAATCACTCTGCGATCGATCGTTTGGAAATGAATATTCCAACGTCAGACGCAGATTCGAATATCCGTGTTGTAACTGATTCAGAACCAGAAATTATGGATGAAGTATTTGAAGAGTACATCAAAGAAGAATACTTGAAACCTTTGAGCGAGGAAGCCGATGAAATATCATTATACTATCAGAAACGGGATAAAACGTTGTTTAAAAATTTCATGGCTGAATTAAAGGACGCTTTAATCGATAAGAAAAAGTCCATGTCTGAAAGAGAGTCAAGGGCACTGGAGCGAATGTACAAAGCTATAACAACGAAAAGTATCTCAAATGACAAGTCTCAGCGAATTCCTATACCTCCACCGATGCCTTTTTTTGACGCTTTTTCCTCGATAGAGAGCAATAATAAAGTTTCTAACGATGCGACAAAACTGCAATCAAGTAAATTGTCTGAAAGATCTGATGTCAGGTTGATTGATAAAAGTATGGAAGATTTAGAGAAGAATACGAATAACGCATTGACAGAAGAAGAGTCACCGACCAGTAATATCATACGTTTGCCAAGAGGAGCTGAATTTTCATCTTTTTTACCACCGTCATTTTTAAAATCGGGAGAAGAAACTTTTATAGGAAGCGGTGAAAATTCTGAGGATGATGAAGAAATTAAAGCAGATAATGAATGAGAAATGATGTAAAATGTATTATTTTGCGTTGGAAATCGAATATTTGCATAATGATGAAAAAAAGAATATATTTCGTGAAAATATATAGTGTCAAGTGTATTTATTTACAGAGATTCGAAATAAATTACATGTGTTACAATTTTCATGAAAATAAAACTGGTTTTATATAAATTCTCTATAATACCAATAGTAATGACAATAATGATCGATATTAACACACGCTATTACAATACTAATGTCAACGTAGAATTTCAACTTTAAAAATTTATTTATGTTATATAATTGTACAAAATATTTTAACATATTGATGAAAACATGAATAAATTATTATATAAATATCTAAATTATACAGCAATTGTTTTATTATAAAATATATTTAAAACTAATAGTAAACGTTACTTGATAATAGAAATACTGATAAGATATTGGTGAAAGTACTTAGTGCAAAATATACATAAAATTACATGAAATATTTAGTATAATTAATCGATCATAGATATTTTATTTATTTTTTTTTATGTGTGAAGGCATTTTTCTTCGCTTCCATCGATTTATCTTTTTTCATTTGTGTTACTTTTATTCGCAACTTCTTTCGTCTGTGAATTTGATTAGGAGCTAGTTCTCCATCAATCATTTGAAATTTGGCAGTGTCAAATTAATAAAAAACGAAAAGTAACTACTATTTTGTAACACAATCGTAGCGCTGCAGAGACTAAAGTATTCCCTGATCAATGTATAAATTCTTCAACTAGGAGAAAGTTTTGGCCTAGTATATCGAGATATTTAATAGTTTAGCTTCAGCTTCAGCCATACTAGACTAAATCTAAGACTAAATATATTAGCATTTGCTATCCAAAAATTATTTTTGGAAGATACTGTACAAATTTGTTTGTAAACAAAAATGTTTGTACAGTCGTAAAATGATAATTCAAGATAATAGCAACAGTATGTAAAAGAAATTTGCAACGAAAGAATCAATATCTATTTTGTCAGTTTGATAGTTTTAAGAGACGCGTATGCTAGCTATACTATTTATCTTACAAAATTATTAACCATCTCCAGTTTCTTTTGCTTTGTTACACACGTACGGAAGAATATAATTACATATTTCGTTATATTAAAAGTAAGGATACATTCATCTTAGAGACATTCTTATTCAGATTAATTTGTAAAATTCGACTAAAACACATACACACACTCTCTCTCTCCATATACATATATATTTGTCGTTCCTTCATAAGACGTACGTACAAAACTAATTAAACGATGTACTGCTGTACAATTTATCATGCTACTAATCAATAATTGAAAGCGCTATAATGCCAACCATGGATGATGACGAATTGCTTCGCGACTTCGATCTCCGTAGTCGTATGTAATTTCCACTCCTATAGGTATATTTTCTTTCGCCGTCAGTACCAGATGCGGCGTCGATCCCACCTCTACGACTCGAGCGATTAAATTACCGTTTCTTGAATGATTTACTAATCTACCTAATTTATCAGTCTCTGCTGTTGCATCGACGCTAGAAATACGATATTGATATTGATATTGTAGATGGTAGTTTACGATAATTTTACATTTTAAATAACAACGCTGGTAATAAAAGATACTTACCAATACTGATGATTACGATGTTGAAAATAATACATGTAGCATCCAGTATTCTGGTCTTGTGCATATATTTTCTCGCGTTTCTTCGCCGTTACTTGGTCAATTAGTTCACCGATATATTCTACTACAAATTCTCCTTTCATAAACTCTCGCGTTGTCACTATACCACGACCTTTACCAGCAAAGTGTTTTATCTAAAAAGAAAAGAAGACATAGTGTGTAGAGTTTGCGACAAAATAACAATTTTCTTTCGTCGAAGCGTCTTACTTCTAAGCCTTCCTCCACTTGACAAAGCACTTTATTCTCCATGTCACGTTGTTTCTCTTCCAACACTGCTTTCTTCGATTTTCTTACACTACGGCGGACTGGAAAGTAGTCAGTGAGCTTGTGATTTGTACTTTTGGCATTCAACGGATCTATCGAACGACTTATGGCAGACTGATTGCTATTTAATTTTCTACGGTTGTGACTGGCAGGCTTTTTAAATGACTGCTGCTCTAGGTTAAGCGCAGAAGTTATGACAGATTTCTTATGCATGTTTTCATTTGCATTTCTATCATCTAGATCCTCCAATTCACTGCTTGGCATCTTAATTCTATGTGGTGTCGAAGGACCATGGATAGGTACCGCGACGGGTGTTTCTGAAATTGTATTTACCGAATTATTAACAATATCACTTAAGCGAACGTTAATGGAACATTACCATCTGTTTTGAATTGACCAACGTCTATAAGAATGTCGTCTTGTATATCACTGGTTTCCTCGCTTCTGAAAAAGTTTTCTTCAATAGGCATCGTAGAAGCTTCATTTGTAGAAACATCTGCAATCTACGTTTGAAAACATGTAATTTTTAATAAAAATCTTTCCACATAACCCAAAGAGAAAACATTCAAAATTAAGAAATGAACCAATATTCTTGCAATTGCTTGAAATTTTATTCAATTTCCAAGGTATTGAAAATGAAGATTACATACTTGTGCATACAAAAAGGAATTTATACACGCATGTGGTTTGTGTTCCTCGGATACTGAATGGACTTGGCCCAAGTTGACATTTTTAACACTTTTACTGACATTCAACTTGGCCTCCTTCTTCATTGGTGAATTTGCCTCACATTGGCTGGACAAAGCAGTCCTCATATGAACTGTGTTCTTTGTTTGCACGCGTTTTCGCCTCCCTGCAATTAAACCAAGCTGTTTACGAACATTAAATTTCATAAATTCTTCTAAACGTGACACGTAATTTAAAAAAAAGATATCCCAACATAAAAAATTATATGCCATTATATATTTTATTGGTCTAATTATATTTCACTAGCCTAATTATTTTATTCTATTTTTTGTAATTATATACATCTTGTACACACGTATATCATGTGTCGTGTTTTATGTCTTATCATTGCAATAAAAAAAACACATTGTGTATCTAACAGCGCAAATATCTGCACTATTATTGTAGATTATCTTGCTGTCACAGAGAGACGTGCGTCGGTATCTATGATAACAATTGACACAGGAAATATTGTTATCATAGATAATTACAAGTGATTTTACTACACGCACGATTACTTATTCATAACGAATAGCGACATACAAAATACGAGGGAGAGCCATTCGGGACTCGACGTTTTCGTGCAGTGTGTTATTCACCTATGAATCTTGTAACATTCTTGCAATTGCACATGTACGAGCAAGAATTGATCTTGGCAATTTATTCCGAGAAGTTAGAAAACGAAGTTCTGGAAAAGCTATCTTCGAGAGAGAGAGAGAGAGAGAGAGAGAGAGAGAGAGAGAGAGAGAGAGAAAGTGAAACCTATCAAAACATAACCTGATTATCAGAAGCAAATGTTCAGTGAAAGTGTGGACGAATTTTCTCAAATTGCATCCCTACCTTTCACCATGTTACCCCTTGGTTTTCCCGCGCAACGTGCAAACACCGATTTGACTCTTCTCATACAAAACTCTGGTCTACCAACGAGACGAGTCGTTTCGGTCCACCTCGACGCTAATCGACACTGGTGTGTTCAACCATGAATGACGATTGCACGACGAATTCGAGTTCTCACGCTTGCCCGTCTATTTCTACGAGCACGAAGCGACATTTGAGACTAATACGAGAAATGATTTATGTCGTCGTCGTCGTTCGTCGAATTTCGTCGATCGATTCGAGGCGTGCCTTCAAAGGGGCGATGCATTAATTACAAACAACATCGAAGTAACGCACCGAACATGCCGCCATGTTGCCTACTCTAGATACGCCACGAGATGTACTATTATTAAATTAGACACTGACTTTGTCTTCGCCTTTGTTGCATTAGATACGTACTTATGTACACTATGTTTTAGATTAAATCTATCAATTTTCTTTGGTCACCTTTGTCTCTCGTACTCTTGTGGAATTTATCTTTTGGATGATGGAATCCTCGTCGGAGATCGATGCTTCAATAATGAAATAGATTTTTACAATAAGCGTTCATTTTCATTTCATTAGTCCGTATATTTCTTTATATCAAAGGCTATTTAAAGCTGGAAAACACAGGTGTCTTTGATCGCAAGAAAGTTTCTTTTCTTTAGAACGCGAATGTTTCCAAGGTGCGTGCGGTATTTGAAAAAATTTTAATTCTTTTCGAGTTAAGAGATGTACAGATGCGTGTAAAAATAATTTAACAGTCATTTAAATTGCACGATATACAAATGTCCACGTATGCATATGTATATTCCGTTCCAAGGATAACGAATACATCGCTGCGCGATTAACTCCTTGCCTTATGATTTCATTCTCAATCTTCATTTTTCAAATTACGTAAATATTTTATATCTATGTTGAATTCGTTGGATTCGCGAAAAATAAAACTTTTGTATGTATACATATATTGATACAATTAAATAGCTCAATTATTTTAAAGAAGAATTTAAATTATGTGTAAGATGTATATTAACGAATCTGAATATTTGAAAACAAACATAACCAAAAATGTGGGAAATTTTAAACTTACATTCTAAACAACAAAATGTCCATTTTTAAATTAAATAAATATTTTATATCAGTGTTGAATTCAGTTTACTTGTATCTATATCAATAAAATTAAATAATTTCATTATGTTAAAGAAGAATTTGAATTATGTATAAGATAGATTAACGGATCTGAATATTTGAAAACAAACATAACCAAAAATGTGGGAAACTTTAAACTTACATTTTAAACAACAAAATATTCATTTTTAAATTACGTGATTACTCTATATCTGTGTTAGATTCATTTTATTCATATGTATATCGATGCAATTAAATAATTGAATTATTTTAAAAAAGAATTTAAATTATGTAGAAGATATGTTAATAAATGTGAATGTTTGAACTTAACAAACCTAACCAAAATTGTGGAAAACTTTAAACTTACATTCTAAACAACCAAATGTGCAGATTTATGATACGTAAGTACTTTGTATATGTATGTTAAATTCATTTCGCGAAAGATAAAAATTTTATATGCACATATATATATATATATATATATATATATATATATATATATCGATACAATTGGATGGTTTAATCATTTAAAAAAAAGAAATTTGAATTATATGTTTAAAATCTCCTAAACTTAATTCGTTCGGGCGTGATAGGACTGTATTTCCAACAACAATTGTCACTGCGGTACGCGTGACATCGACAAAAAAAGAAAAAAAAAAAAAAACGTATATGTGCATCCATATATGGTCCAATGATTCTCGCCGGACGCATATACGCGTAGTCCATAGAACTCAAAGGGTCAACAAACAACGTTCTAAATAAACGTGTTTGTTTCCTTTATTTCGCCCGACCCCTTTTCATAGACGACGATCGTCGTCGGAGTCCAATTGCCCGTAGACTCGAGAAAATCAAATCGTCTTCGAACGGATGTGCGTGGTTTCCGGGAGTCAGCCACCAGATGGCGACGCGAGCGGCGCGAAGCTCGGATCGATCGTATTAGAACGACGATTATTTTTTAGACGGATTTAGGCGAGCGATTGTTGAATAGCAGGCGGGTGCGTATTATTTTGGCGAGAGTTTCGCTCGGGATCGTCCAGTTTCCCCGTGGGACTCGAGATCCGCCGGAAACTCGGTTACTCGACGTTCCTACGCGGAGTTGTCAGTCGTATTCTTTTCTTTTTACCGCGGATACTTTAAATCGACTAACGATCAGCGCGGCGCCACTGTGCGGCGTTGCCAAGCATCGTCTATCGGGTTCGTACTTATTTAAGTGCATCGCGGGGCCACGCGCTCTCACAAACACATGACACGCGGTGTCCATGGTTTGTTTACGCGTTCGTTGTGACTTCAGAGTACACGTGTTCGAATAAACGATCGGCCAAAAGCTCTCTCAACCGGTTAACCCCCTTCGCAACGTGTGTCAACGGGCCTGTTGTCTTGTGTCGTCCGTGTTCTTCGCCGTGACAGCCTACAGCCCCTGCTGCAGAGAAGAGCCGCCAAATTTCGGCCAACTTTATCTGTTCGAACGGTACTAAGATTTTCTGTCAGGCATTGTTTGTTAGTGAGAGGGAGAGAAAGAAAAAGAAAGAACGTTGCGAACTGTTCTCTTCTCGAGTATCACGTGCCAACATCCAAACGCGTCTCGTTGATATATTGTTCGTACGTCGTTGACACGCCGACGCCTTCGCTCGCTGCACGCTTTAAATTTGCATGCGTCGTCGTCATGAAAAATGTAGTTACGAAACGAAGTCGATAGATGTCGGAATATCCCGGTTTGTTTTCTCGCTCGCTCTAGACACACCTTGACTCTCTTTTTTTTCTCGTCGCGTGCCTCTCGACTTAAAAGTCGAGCTAGCTTCGAATATTTCTATCCGGGATCGCAAAACTGAAAATCTCTACCGATCGTTTTCTCCTCGAGGAGGAGCAATGGGCAATTTTTTTTTCTCCCCAGGTTTAACGCGCTCCTGAAAACGTCCCCTTATATCGACGCGAACCGGCAACGTCGCGCCAGTCATAGCCTGCAAGCGGCGGCCATAGCCGTGAGCGCGTGTGTTTTTGTATTTGCATCTCGCGGTGGGCCGGGCGAATGCCAAGATGGCGGCAGCCGTGTCTGTCGAACGCGCTTTAATCGTACGCTCGGCCTAGGCCGCGCGAATGTCACTGCAACCACAGCCGTACGGTAAACTCTAAACGTCGTTCGTCTCGCAGCTCGAGCAATCCACTGGCCGAGAAGTTGTCACTGAGTGATGCAGCGTGTCTGACGAGGCACTGGCCAGAGGTTGCTCCCCGCAGCAAGGGGAAAAAAAAAAAAGAAGTTGCCGTGTTCCGTGCGTCCTGTCACTCCAGTTAGCATCTACCGACCGCGTACGGCGAGGACGATCGCTCGCCCGTTGAGGGCTCCTGTCCAGAGACGCACTCCGTTCACCTTGGCTCTCCGATAATCTAGAAGGTTACGAAAGGATCTGCTGACATGGTGAGAGCCTTTGTTTATATGATTCGTTTCCTCTTCGTTCAGGCACCTGCTTGACGCGCGTGTCCATCGTCATTCAGTGAATCTTCGTTAAGCGTTGTTTCGCATGATTCGCGCGCGTTGTTCTCCCTCCAATTTTTTTTTTCATTGTGTCCCAGAAAGCTCGCCAATAATCTCTCCTTTTTCTTCTGGTTTTTTAAATTCTCTTCCTACAAAGTACGAACTACGGTCTATCAGAAAATAATGTTGCAGACGTTGTTTTTTTTTATAACTGTTGATGTTGTTTGCTTCATTGTTGCCTGTATTCGTTTCTTTTTTCATGATAAACAAATCCATAGATGTGGGATGATATTAAGATGTATATGAAAGGATGCTCGCATGCAATGGCGTTTTAAATTTAACGTATACTTGCATTCATAGATAAAAAGTTATTCAAAGTATAAAAATAGATAAGTTATAACCTAGAACGAATTGAGACACATGATCCATTGTTTTGTTATAAATTTACTAGTATCTATAATTTATAAATAATGGTTCTGTCGTTGAAATAATAATGTTATTTTCTGAATGAATTGTTTCTCAGTCAAACAAAAGGGATAAGGATGCAATAAACGAGGATAGTAGCAGCGATGAAGATGAAGATCCCGACAACATGGGTGTACCTGGTAAGTAATTTGATTTCTGAATGCAAAGAACTGTCATACCTAACACATAATCATTCTCTTCAGGTGGTGGAAAAGACCTTGCCACTGCCACAGGGATTGCAAATATTAAGGATGAAAAGCCTGCAGATGCTCCATCTAATGCTATGGCTAAAGGGCAGGGAGGTTTAAACAGTAAGAATCAACACAATGAAACAATGTAACGAATCTAAAAAAAATTGTATTTGAAATCATATTTCTTTCACAGTGATGAACCAGAAGATTGGAAACAAAATTCCTGGTGGATTAGTGACTAAAACAGCGGCACCAGGTTATGAAATGGTACGTGTAGGAGGATCACAGGGTACGCCACCTGGTTTTGTTAATGCAAACCATTTAGGACAATTAGGCCAGTTGGCTGCTGCCGGTGGACCATATTTTCCACCAGGTTTGGCAACTCTTGCAGGTTTTAATCCTGCGGCCTTCTTTCCACCAAGTAAGTACAAAGTATATTTTACTAATTCATAAAATTTTACAATGTATACAGTATGTGTGCAATCAGAAGAGTTCATTCTTATTTGTAAAAGATCAAGTAAGAATCAAGTACATATTCAATGTATGTATAAATCAATTATGCACATACATTATTATTTTTGCAATAACATAATTACTTTTGCAATTACTTTTTGTACTTGTATATCCTCATAAATTTCATACTATAATGTTAACATTGCTAATTTAAGTTATCTAATTAACCATTGTATCGTTTGCAATTATTTTAAATGGTATTATTAAATAATACATTAAATAAGTGGCTGAATAGTTATGAGTATTATTTTCCAGGTATGGATATGAGCTTAATGAGCGGTTTTATGGGCATGCCAGGAATGAACATGGGAGTCAATCCACTAGTTCAGTTGTTAAACCAAAATGGTTTAAATCCAAACTGGCCAGCTGGTCTATCAGGTATTTTTTACTTTTTTAATGTTTTGAGGACACTTTACATGGTCGTAAAATTATTGAAACTTAGGTAATTATTATGTTTGTAACAATACTAATTGGAATCATTTAATATTGTTGGTAACTATAATATAATAATACAACATAATATACTAATAACTAATAATAAAATTACTATAATACGTAATAAAATTATAATCTCATGATATACTGATTACATGATTTAAAATGTTATTGCAGGCAAAGCTGTGTCTCAATTATGGATGAATGCTGGAGATCCTGCGAAGATGAACATGCAACCAAATATACCAGAAGAGGAAGAAGTGGATGACGATGATATGGGTGTCGCGGAAACGTACGCCGATTACATGCCAACCAAACGTATGTCTAATTTTATTTTCAAAATTTAATAACTGACTTCTTAGATTAATTTAGATTAATTAATGTAACGTTAACGTTAAAGTTAAGCTTGGTCGAAAACACCCGGATCCTGTCGTGGAAACTGCATCGTTGTCTAGCGTCGAGCCAACGGATGTTTGGTACAAGGTTTCGATACCAGAAGAAACGATACGAACTGGAGCTTTGTCTGCGTTGCAACTTGAGTCAATAACGTACGCATCTCAGCAACACGAACACCTCTTGCCGGACGGTACACGCGCTGGTTTCCTTATCGGTGATGGTGCAGGAGTCGGCAAAGGACGAACCATAGCCGGAATTATATTCGAGAATTATTTGAAGGGAAGAAAACGCGCTATCTGGGTCTCCGTATCCAATGATCTCAAGTATGACGCAGAGCGCGATTTGAACGATATTGGCGCGTCGAAAATTGAGGTATTGTTTAAATTGAAAATATTGGTTATGTAAAAACATAAAATTTCATCAAATACAAATTGTGTTTTTAGGTTCATGCGTTGAATAAATTCAAGTACGCGAAGATCTCGTCGGCGCAGAACGGCAACGTGAAGAAAGGAGTGATATTCAGTACGTATTCGGCTCTAATCGGAGAATCCTCGCAGAGTGGTGGAAAATACAAGAGTCGGTTGAAGCAGCTTTTGCAGTGGTGCGGCGAAGATTTCGATGGACTGATTATATTCGACGAGTGTCATCGGGCGAAGAATTTGTGCCCTACAGGAAGCTCAAAGCCCACCAAAACTGGTCCGTATATTAAACACGTCATTCATGTTACAAATTTGTAACTTGCTTGGCGTATTTATAATATTAAAATTCCAAATGTATTCCAGGTTTGACAGTATTGGAGTTACAGAACAAGCTTCCCAAAGCTAGAGTCGTTTACGCTAGTGCCACGGGTGCGTCTGAGCCACGTAATATGGCGTATATGGTCCGATTAGGCATGTGGGGCGAAGGAACGCCGTTCCCCGAATTCAACGATTTCATCACCGCCGTGGAGAAGCGGGGAGTCGGCGCAATGGAGATCGTAGCGATGGACATGAAGCTACGAGGCATGTACATTGCGCGACAGCTGAGCTTTCACGGCGTAGCTTTCAAAATAGAGGAAGTACCGTTATCCAAAGACTTCACCGAGATCTACGATTGTTCCGTACAACTTGTGAGTACCGAAATAGAAAAATCCAACGACGTCGAGTCGATCAATAGCAACAGTCGATAACTGTCGAATCTTGTGTCAGTGGGTCGAGGCAATGCAAAGATTTCAAGAGGCGGCGGAGTTGTTGGACGCTGAGAATCGTATGAAGAAAACCATGTGGGGGCAATTCTGGTCGTCTCATCAGCGTTTCTTCAAGTACCTTTGTATCGCGGCCAAGGTGAAACACGCCGTGGCAGTCGCGCGGGAGGCCGTGAAGTGCGGGAAATGCGTGGTCATCGGTCTACAATCTACCGGCGAGGCACGCACGTTAGAACAGTTGGAACGCGACGACGGTGAATTGAGCGATTTCGTTTCCACTGCGAAGTAAAAATCCATCATTCGGTTTTAATAATTTAATGAAATAGAAACAGAAAGGAAGGGAAAAATACTGATTCGTCTCTGTATGAATGTGTTTATTTTAGAGGAGTGCTTCAGACGTTGGTCGAGAAGCACTTTCCAGCGTCGGATCGCAATCACATACACCGGGTTCTCGGCATCGAACCGTCGAAGATGCAGAGACTGGAGGATCTCGACGACGTCGACGGTGCCGGTGGTTCTGCGAGTGGAAGCAAGAGGAAACCGATACGACAGGCTGCTCAACGAGCCTCGAAGAGAGTTCGTACGTTTCCGTCTGATGACGATTTCACCGACGACGAGAGAAACGGTGGTGGGCATAGCTCCGGCTCGGAATACAAACAGAGCGGTAGCGAGAGCGAGGATGACCACAGGACCGATGAAGAGAGTAACATCACCTCTGATTCTTCCTACAATTACAGCGAATCAGACTCTGGTAGGTTTTACGTTATCAACGTTATCAACGTTCAGTTTAGTATTTAGGGTTTCTAATTGTGAAGCGTAAATACATGTTGATTTTGGAAATAAATGATAATTTTCCAGACTACAAAGCTAAATTGAAATACTTAATAAGTATACTTAATAAGTAAAAATTGAAAACTTAATAAGTATACTTTGTTCAAATCGTTGTGAGATAAGGGGATTAATTGGGGATTACATTAATTCAGTTGAAGTTCATTCTATTAATTTCGCGTTCACATTGTAGATTCGGGCGACGGGAGGCGAAGGAAAAAGGGCGCTAAGAAGCAAAAGAAACCAGTGAAAAAACGAACTGGTATATATTCCACGTTCTCAGAGATATCTCCGTAAGTATTAATGTAAATGTAGCGATGATACATTGGTGGATTATGCAGGACCTACGGGCGCTGGAGCAACGCGCAATCGTGCGCCATCGAGAGACGCCATAGAGCGTGCTTACACCATGAAGAAGGAGTTGCTATCACAAATCGAGGATTTAGGGGACCGATTGCCACCGAATACTTTGGATCAACTGATCGACGAGTTTGGCGGGCCGGAAAATGTGGCTGAGATGACCGGTAGAAAAGGGCGTGTAGTTCAGACCGAAGATGGTACTATTCAGTATGAATCCAGGTCTGAGGTGGACGTTCCATTAGAAACGCTTAATTTGACCGAAAAACAGAGGTATACGATCAATTTGTCTTGCAATGTACGTTGCAAAAAGGTGACTAAAATCAATCGATCACAATAGGTTTATGGATGGTGAGAAAACGGTGGCCATTATCTCGGAAGCAGCCAGCAGTGGTATATCACTGCAGAGCGATAGACGAGCGAGGAACCAGATGCGAAGAGTGCACATCACTTTGGAATTACCGTGGAGCGCGGACAGAGCGATACAGCAGTTCGGACGGACGCATCGTTCCAATCAAGTGAATGCCCCGGAGTATATATTTCTCATCTCAGATTTGGCTGGCGAACGACGATTCGCGTCCATCGTTGCGAAACGTTTGGAGAGTCTTGGAGCCCTGACGCACGGTGATCGAAGGGCCACAGAAACCAGGGATTTCTCCCAGTTCAATATCGACAACAAATACGGACGTGCAGCGCTCGAGGCGACAATGAGAACTATAATGAAGTTCGTATGCTTCTTATAATTTGACAAATTATTACATATGAAAAAATACATCATTATACATTAATACTATTGCGCGTTTTTCATCCATCAACGTGATTTACTGAGTTAATTTATTTGTTTCTTGTAAATGAAATACTATAGGTACGAACCACCGCTGGTACCACCGCCGCAGGACTATCACGGAGACTTCTTCAAAGATGTGGCTGACGCATTGGTTGGCGTTGGTTTGATTTGCAACAGCGAGAGCACGCCCGGCTTGCTCACGTTGGACAAAGACTACAACAACATGTCGAAGTTCTTGAATCGTATTCTTGGTATGCCGGTCGATCTACAAAATCGGCTGTTCAAATACTTCACCGACACCCTGACGGCGATTGTCACGCAAGCGAAGAAAACCGGCCGTTTCGACATGGGTATCCTCGATCTTGGCACGTCTGGAGAGAACGTGAAGAGGGTTAGGCTGTATCGTTTCCTGCGAAAGCATGCCACCGGAAAGGCGCCGACCGAGCTTCACGTTGTCCACGTTGAACGTGGAATGAATTGGGCAGAGGCAATGGACAAGTGCTCCGAATTAACGGGGTCGAAAGAGGGATTCTACTTGAGCCATCAAATCCGCAATGGGAAACAAACCGCGATCCTTGCTGTTGCGGTAGATACCGGGAAGAAGAAATCCGAGAGTAAAAAGGATCAGCTATATATGGTTTACAGGTACAACATTTTCTTCGTGCATTAAATATAAGAACATGATTATTATGAGTTAATTTAAAATTGAGCGCGTGTCGTGATCATGTACTTTTTTTGAAAGACCCAATACAGGTTTACAATTGAGACAAGAGTCTCTGGGTGAATTGGAGAAAAAGTATAAGAAGGTGTCTTCGGACGAAGCGGAGCCACACTGGTCTCAACAATACGAAGCGTCTGTAGATACGTGTTCGCACGCTTACTGGCGCGGCAATTGTAAAAACGCGACTCTTGGTATGGATTGCGAAGTTGGGCTCCGAAGGCGTTCCTACAACGTATTGTCAGGTTCGGTACTGAGCGTTTGGAGCCGAGTCGAAAGCATTCTTGCAACTCGTTCTGCACACAACTCCAAGATGCAAGTCGTACGTTTGCGAACTGGTAAGTTTTACGAAGATTTTAATGACAAAGCGAGACGATGACAAAATAACGATTTAAATGATAAAATGATAAAATGACAAATATAAAGTCACGTGGTAAGCACAAAGCGGGAATTGTTGCAAATGTTTTTTTTACTCCTTTGTTACAGATGAAGGTTTAAAAATAGTCGGTACTCTTATTCCAAAATCCTGTATGGAGATATTACGTCAAGAATTGTCATCAGATGCCGAGAATACCGAAGAACTTACATTTTGAACAATTCGTTAATTCGCTTTTATAGGTGAGTAACTGATGCAATTTCGAAAATGAGATTTATCTTAACTCTGTTGAGGTTTAACGAATTCTTTTTTAATTTATTACCAAACGCAGGACCAAAAGAAGCGATTGATGTGAATATAGCGTGGATAAATCCCTCTTCTTAAGTCTTACGACGAAATTCAGTAAAGAAGAGGGTGCACTTGCGAATATATGGCAAAGGCGTAAATTAATTAAGTCAGTTGATAAGGATGTACCAGGTAGATAACGAAAGTTGGAATTTATGAACTCCCCCCTGGTTTGGTAACGACGAGAGTGAAACGAACGTGTGACATGAACAATTTCCAACCTGCGAATTGCACGAGAGTCGAACTTATCTTTTCGTTAGGTTTTCGACAGGTTGTTTACGTCAGATGTTCTGACCAGGTATACTTTTCTCGCCTGTTGCATCTCGAAGGATTATTAACTAGCTAGAGTATTTCTTTTTCTTCTTTCTAATTTTAGTCGTAGACTGCGCTCGCGTTTAACCGGGCGTTTAGTGGAAACGAATATCTTTTTCTACTTTCCATTTGTCTTCTTTTCACGCTGGATAAAAGAAAAAAATTAAATATATATATATGTATCTCAAATCCATAATAGTTACACACGAAGTACATTTGCTATTATAACTCCTTTTATGCCAGACATATTACATTGTTTTGTAAAATACGTCGGTGCACATAGAGCGATGATTTCTTTTCTTCTTTCCTGCGACTGCGTTGCGTTGTAGATGAGTTTTAACCGATATAAGGGATAGCTTTACGTTTGCGTCTATTACGAAAACAAAGCAAAAAATGAAAAACAAAAAAAAAAAAGAAAAAGAAACCGATATCGAGTTTTTATGTGGAGGCGTAAGATTATAAACTATATAACGATGCGTATGACTTAAGAAGCCGTATCTTATGCTAATCATATCTCAAAGAACAAATTGGTGAGGATCGATCGTTAGTTAAAATCCTAGTTAGGCGAAGGTTTTCTTACTTGCATATATATCGCGACTGATTAATGGAAAAACTACACTATTGGAAAAGTAAGGAAAACCTGACAGAAATGATATACAAGTAGCGTTAGAGGTAAATACACGTATAAGAGTGACAGTGCAACAAATAGTCGATTCTCGCTGGAATATACACAGATGTATACGCAACTGTTCCAATTCTTTTGTTTGATCGTTAAACTGATCGGATAGTTAATTAATGACCATTACTACTGCTATCATTAACCCTATCGCCGGAAGTAGACATTCCCAATGCTGCGTCTCGCTCTGAGAGTAGTTTCCTTCAAGATAAAAATGATAATTGAAATCAAGCGACTTCAGTCTTCAACTTTTAATTATTTATCGAAAGTTAAGTCGAAACAACAGTGTAATTGTTGCTAGCACAATATTATATAATGCAAATTATATAATATTCATTTCGTGCATTCGTCTGGCCGCGAAAGGGTTAATATTATTACATTATGCTACTATTATTAGTATTAGTACTCCAATTGCAGAACAATTATTACTATTACAAGGGAATCGGGAGACGAGGTAGAGTAAACGGGAGTTCGACTTTGTAAATTTTTGCGTTGAAAACTAACGTTCGTTAACTTGTGAAACGAGTGCCAAGGTAGTGTGTGATTCTCGTTCGTTACTGCAAAAATGTTCGTCTTTCGTAGTGTATTTATGCGAAGTGTAATTTCTTTTTTTTTTAATCTTTTATCATGTTAGACAAAACGATAACGGCGTTATCTCAACGATATTAGCAATGATAAGTTGGAAAAACAAGACGGATGATTTAAAAAAAAAAAAAAAGAGAAAAGAAAGATTGCGTTCGAGAAGGTGTGCGGAACCTCGTCTCGCAATAATTCTCTATTTACAAGTAGTCAACATTTACAAGCAAAAAAATTAGATTCAAACGATTACAGCATGACAGTATATTTATATTCAGAAATCATAAGGTAGTCATGCGACTCGCATGTATATTGAGTAGATGTCCTGTTGTTCGTTTGTACGCCCGGACAAGTTTTGATAGAGCTACGTTTGAAATTGGATCTCGCAATCTGTTGTCTATACGATAAACAAGAAAAGAAAACTGGAAGATCCATTTGAACATAAAAATGGTGAATAGGGTATCTTGAAAAAAAAAGAAAAAAAAAAGAAAAAATCAATAGAATTTTAAGTAGAATCTCCATTAGAGAAATGAAATAGAAACAAAAAAAAAAAAAAAAAAAAAANGATTAACGCTAGAACTACCGGCAATTAAAATGTAAAATTTCCATCAGAAATGTTAAAGTAAAAAAGAAAAAAAAAAAAAAAAAAAAAAAAAATAATAGTAATAACAACAAATTCGAGGATATGTGAAAATTAGCGTTTGCGTGTTTAGACGCTGTCGAAACGAGAAAATTGCCATGTGAATATTTTCTTGTCTTCGCAACTATTCTTACTACAGAGAATCGTTTTGATGTAATCCATTTGAGAGAACAAAATTTGAGAATAATACGTTTCTACGGATACACTATATATTGCATTTATAAAACAGGAAGAAACAAAGCGAAAAACGGGGGAAGAATATAAAATACGTAGCGTAAAATAAGAAACTTTTTATTGCGTTGTCTTTTCCCGTGAAAAATTGGTATGATAGAGGATATTTAATAAATTATTTATTACTGTACATTATAAAAATAATTTGTTCGAGTGATCATCCGTTCATTTTGTTTATTTGTGTTTTAATTATGTGAGGCATGTTCATTTCGTATAAAGCCGCAACATTTGTATAGAGAAATTCTCTCTCTCTCTCTCTCTCTCTCTCTCTCTCTCTCTCTCTCTCTCTTCCGTAAACGTGGAGATTCTTGATTAAAGTTATCGGAGACAAAACCATCAGCTAAAAGCAGAGAAAAAAAAATAGAAAAAGAAAAAAAAAAGAGAAATTAAAATATTAAAAGTGATTTTGTGATTATAACAAAACATTTTCACAAAGTGTAAATATATATATTAAAGGATATAAAGCAGATTTAGGTCATACGTGTACCTTGTATTCGATATTTTTACAATTCTTGCTTGAGTTCCTATTACAAACAAGGTGTTATTTATAAATGTGGTATCTAGTATACGTGGAAACCAGGCACCACAATTGCCGGAACGATTCCTTTCGTAATGTGCTGTGTTTTGTGAATTCGAGTAAGAGACTCTAAGAATCCTATGCATATATACATATATATATGTGTGTACGTGCGTGTACGTATATATACATGTATAAATGTTTTCTGTGTAATGTAAAATCAATATTTCTTAGTAAAAAAATGAAAAAAAAAGAGAAAAAAAAGTAACGTTAACAAGGCTCGATCTTTCGAACTTTAAAAAAAGCTACACACACTTATCAATTACAATATCGCATTAACGTTATTTTCCTCCGTTACTGCGTAATTGCTTAAATAGTGATCGTCGTGCATCTTTTTCTCCTGTTGCTTTGAAACGTATATGTTGTACCGCGAAAAAGCGTCCGGAAAACATTGATTCGTAGGCGTATAAAATACAATGGATCCCCGTAAGAAAAGGATTATATAAATTGTTTCCTTTTGCAAGCACAAACTCAGTACTTGCATTGAATCGTATTAACAGCAAATAAAAAGTCTTATATAAATATCAGTCTACTGCACTGCAATTTGTCGACCACCGCGATTTTGTTTTTCTCTTTCCATCATACGAAATATAGTAGAAAAATTGGAAAACTTGGTTTCCTCTCTGCATGCATGGTTTCTCGCATCGTCTTTGCCCAAAGGTGCAAAGCGGCGTAACAATTATACAGTCACGCGTGTACATAGGAAATTAAAAAGAAAGAAAGAACAAACGATTCTGTAAATACATAAAATCTTTATCGTTTGTTTTAATATTTATTAAATTAACACATGAATCGTGGTTTTAATCTTTTTTTTACATAGCATTACCCACGACTTACGTTACGTATAAAAAAAACTGTACAGTTTTAACATTTTTCGTTTTTTTTTTTTTCTTTTACCCTTCTTAAGTTGTAAGAACGAGAAAACATTCATTCGGCCTTTCGGAATTCATTTACGCACAAGTCGCACACAGTCGCTCGTTTTTCAACTTCAATTTCCTATCCGTTTATATATCGTAAATACATATATCACCAAATACTTCGTCTACATGTATGCATTCCCATCGATGAATCACTAACGAGTGGAAGTACTTTGGTATAGAGTGTTATTTAGTGAAAAGCATAGAGCAGCATGAGAAACGTGCAAAATCCGATAATAAGGCCGAGTATAAGCGAATCTCGTCTTTTACGCAGATTTATCCTTTGCACTAGACTATTTACTGCTGGAAACCGGTTTGAAATGTCGTTCAGTCTGGTCTGTATACGTTTGAATGTTTGCCTCTGGGTCATCAAATGATCTCGTGTCTCCATTGCTATACTTATTTGATCATTCAACAACCGATCCGAACTGAAAAAGGGAATTTCCTTCAGTCTTGTAGTCACCAAAAAGTGTGACACGGTGCTTTACATCATATACGTATAATTAACTGCGTAAATTGCCATAAAACGAATGATATAAAAAGCGATACTCACTTATGAACATGTTGATTCTCTTTCATATACATTTCCCGTCGGTTCAGCCCGCTCACACTTTTGTAATTACTGTGCTCCATACAACATTTATAAACTCATAGTCAAACATGTAAAGGGAAACAATTCAAAGTAATAAAATAACAGATATACGTACTCGATCTCTTTACGGACATTCCCTAGCAGATCTTCTCTGTCTCTCCTTGCAGCAAAATTATTTCTAATTTTGTTGAACTCCAGTTTGTAATCTTTCAATATGTCTTTATGGCGTTGCATCGTGTGTAACATTGCAGCGCCATTTGGTTGCAATTTGCTCATTCTCTCATTTATAGAAAATAACTACAACAAATAACAACAAACAAACATATAGTTTAGATCATTGAAAACATAACATGAATATAATAACGTGATGATAAATATATTTTAAATTTACTTTGGACAATAGTGCTTCTATTTCAGAGGCCATGTTCTCAAACACGTGTTCTTCATCCAAAAGAGGTACTTCATCTGTATTGACAAGCTTGGATCCGCTATTGACACCAAGCTTGCTGAATGCTACTAGTTTTGCATCAATCTCATTTTCCAAGTGTCTTGCCTGCCTTCTAAGATCTAAAATTTAATACGAAATTAATTAATTACCTATAGCGATAAATCTGTGTAAAGATATAATTAATAGGCAGAGTATCATATTCAAATGTAAGTTACATGAATTGCTTTTAATCTAAGAGATAAAAAATTGTCTAGTAACAGCAGTATCAATAGCAGCTTCCGATTGTTAAAGTAAGATGACTAATTAATTTTTCAATATGAGGTTAGGTACACTTTTGCACCAAAATTTGCTGGAAAACCGTCATAGCATTTATACCATTTACAAAGTGATCTCATTGCGAATAAACCTATCGCGTCAAGTGAATTTTTATCTTACGATTGTAATAATAAAATCCTTTTGAATTGTTTTGTATACGTTAACGAACGAGTTCCGATATACAACGAAAGTAAAGTACTTTAATATAACCTCTGAAAGCGAAAACTTTCATTTCTATTAAATTCGAGCAAAAGCTTATAGTGTAATATCATGTTTCGTCGTTAGACGCGACGAAAGGAACGAAATTAAGAGTAGAATGACATATGTCAAAACAAGCCGTTGTATTACTTGTTGCAAGATTATTTCAATAGACAGGGACTGACAAAACCGCGGAGAATGAATCAAAGAATGTAAGCGATAGTTTCGGACGAGATCTACCTTCCCAATCGACAACGTCTAATGCGTTAGCCATTTGTTGTTCACAAATCACGAACGCGATAGTTTCTTTTCTATGATATGTGGACAGTTACGCTCGAGGTAACATAGTTCCGCGGAACATATGATGGCAGTAGATACCAATTACGTGCATAGCGACGCGGTCTGAATGCGGTCTTCCGACGATGTATACTTGTACGCACGCGGTGGGAAATTTAAATCGTCTCGAGCGTGGTTCAACGAAGCTTTTGAAAAGCTTCTGACAAGTTTTTAATTTCGAGTTTTGATAGGTTCTCCGGATTTAATATATCCGAAAGAGTGTTGTACCTTTGATATATGTAATATGGATATATATAAATATATATATATATACAATATCGTTGTCTTCGATCTTTTACATTGTACTTTATTTTTCATCTTTATAAAAGTATAAAAATATCCATCGAACTTTCAAGATACTTTCTGAGAGTTTTTCAAGTTTCAGCCTTAATTTTAGAAAAAAAACAAATATCAAAATCAAAATTCGAAGGTTGAATGTCCATCGTTATACAGGAAAGAAAGGAAAGAAAGAAGATGATTCTACATAAAAAGTGTAGTATAGTCTGAAAGAAAGAATAAAATTTTTTCATTTGAAGCTTCGTTTTCAAGAGAATAAACTTTGAATTTTAAACTCGACTTTTTCGAAAACAAAACAAATTTTATTCTACATTTTTGATCTGGTTTTCGCGCGCAAAATAACCGTCTGTTAATTATTTATTTTTTTTCAAAAGTAGGACTAGCTGAATTCAACAATACTTGACAAATTTTTATATTTATAATTTTCGCCGAAAACAAAGCCTCGAGTGAAACAATTTTATTACTTTTTTACGCAAAATCATTTCATTATCGAACCGGAAACACTTTGTACATTTATTTAAAAATTGTCCAATCAGATTTTACGGATGGAAAATGAAACATGGCGGAGGGAGTTAAGCAAATAAGTTTAAGCACTGCTATAAAACGAAATTATGTTTATTATCTCATGTGTCTCGGTTTGAATAGAAAAGAAAAAAAGATCAGAGAAGAAAATTTGAATTTCGATCTTTCTGAAAGTAATCGTCAAATTCTTTTGTTATGTATTGACTGAAAGCTATCGTTAAATTCGTAATCGTTTTTTTAAATAACTACAACTGTAAGTAAAAATAATTTTAGTATAGCGAGTGAAGTAACTCTAATCAAGTTTTAATTGAATGTTTTATTAACAATTTTAAGCATTGTTCAGAATTTTGATAAATGAATTAATTTTATTTGTTTCAAAGGTACAGGTATTATTTGACAAATTTCTTCACTCAAGTATATTCAACATCTTTACTTACTGTCATGAAGAATTTTATTGAAGTAAATCAAAACGGATGAAACACAAGAATTCACGTAAAAATTTCCTTACGTATAATACGATTATCAATATCTCTTTCTCTTTCCATTACAATTTCTGTTAAAATTTTTACACAATTGCATAGTGCTGATTTTTATAAAAATCAGTTTTACAAAATGTCATATTTTTTGTTTCACTCATCTAACCGCTGTTAGGTAGAAGCAGCAGCAACTAAACCGGTTTTCGGCGGGATCTCGATAGTTACGATGCTACTACTTATGCCATACTATCCTGATATTATTGTCTAGGAGGAAGAACTAGGAGCGGGGAACAATAATTCGAAAATCATTCGACACTACGCTTAATTTTCACTTTAATTCACGAGTAAGTGATAATTTAACGCAGGAGTCTCGTATGGTAAACAATTACGTATAAAATTTATATAAAAATGAAGCATAAAATGTATAAAATACAAAATTTTATAACTACATAGGTATAACAAAGTATATAACATGTAATTCATCAAAGAAATATCAAATAAATTGGAAATTCATGTTAACGGTAAATTCATTCAATTCGTTATTTACTCTTCTGTTAATAAATAAAATCTGTTTTACCATGTTCATGGAATAACTAGGTCAGTTGCTATTCTCGCCAGTTGCCGGTTGGCGGTGCTCGTGTCCTTAAGATACAATTTTAATTCTTCCATGAGGACCATCGCAGCATTCACAGGATTAACGTTCTCTTCAGTCAGCAGGTCCGGAAAATACTCTCTCAAAAGTCCTATTATTATATTCATTTGATGATTAGATCTAGAAATTATTATTACGTATTAATGCGTAAGTTTCTGCGTTAATAAAAGAAATAATGTAAGAATTTTTAAAAATTGTGACATTTCCAGTTGAACCTTGAAGAAATCCTCAGTTTTTCTTCCTTTTCGACAGGGGAAATCGGCAGTATTTCAATCAAACAATGCATCAGGCAGCCAGTTGTCTGTACAAAGTGAACATTTGTGTGGATTTCTTGAAAAGAATACTTTTTCAGAAACTTCAGAAAGTGTTTCTTTCTTTCAGGATCTCTTTTCATCTGTATGTCGACGTTCTTCTCTATCGACGTGCTTCTTAAAGCCAGGATCATTGGCGAAATCACGTGCACATCTTTCATCCTTGTTGGATCAACGTGGTTCAGAAATTTGACTTGGTAACCGCTGTCGATGGTGTCGTCGATTTTAAGACGGATAACGGGCACTGAAATTTGATATTCTCTCTCCTCAACTTCGTATACAATTGTGCCGTAAATATCGTAAAATGGCCTCTCGTCGAATTTTGGTAAATCGAGAACGACGGTAGCAACGACTTGGCCAGAAGGGTAAATCTCATTAGTCTGGTATGAAAATATTTCGTTCTCTAATTTCCAAAACGTCGACATGCCACGAAGATTGTCGTCGTCCTCTTTGAAAGATACGTAGATCTGAGGATTGTTTATTTTTCTGAAAAATAAAAGAACGGTAAAGTTTTTACATTCAAATATATTACAAGTGTACCGGTTGGAATATTCTAATGCAATGTTGCTTTGCTATAACTGGAACGACGCTGAATAATTTGGGATACCGAGAGTTTAATGCTGATGGCTTATGTGAAAATAATCGAACATCTCGAGAAATCAAATTAAAGTGGTAAGCATATGTGTAAGAAAACTTTATTTACTGAAATGAAATTTCGCCTGTCGAATCTATTTATTTGAAAAATGAAAGATCATGTAACAGCAAATAGAGAGAATGTGATATTCATTAATATCAATCGTATCAATGTTTCCCACGAGCTTCGATAAATGGAATCCAATTGTAGCACTCTTTCAAAAAGTAAGTAACGGGGATAGTTAGTTAGTGAAACAATATTGTAGGTAATTAACTTCAGTATCTTACAATACTGTTTCATCGATGCTCATCAATTGGAAATCTGCTAGATACAAATTAACACGAAATCTTTACGATATGAAACATTCATCGTTATCTGTATTGCAGAAACGTTTACTGAATATGCTGCCTAAGCATTGAGAACACTTCAAAGAACTTCGTAGAAGTGCTACTTATAAATGCCATCAAGATTTCTAAGACAATAATCTAACGAAAGTGCTGCTTTAAAGTAGCTTCGGTACGTAGAATATTAAACAGAAACGTTTGCCTAACATCTAGGCTATTTGCTATTCAATACTGCTCGATAATGAAAGCGGTATTCGAAGTAGGATAGACAGATAATTAAAGGGAGTCTGTATAGCGTCGCGGAAGCTAGCGAATAGCGAATAACAAGACACAGTTTCAACGGTGGTACGCATGCGTAGAAGTGATCATCATAAAGGCAAATCGACCCGCGAAAATGTCAGCCAATCAGCGGGCGCGTACGACCCGCTTGGTAGCAGACGACGCATGCATAGAGGTGTATAGTAGAACGGTGTGGTCGTGTGGTGTGTGTCACTTCAGTAATCTGCAGGATGCCGCCGTGATCGTGTGGTGTCTGCACTTTCCATTCAATTAGTTACTTGTGTCACGTGTTTTGTCCATTTACAACGCCAGAAAGTACATTAGCTGTAATCCGAGTGTTCCGGACTCGCGGCACATTTTCTACAAGTTTACACTGGTGGATCGATTCTCCCGGTGGGCGAATCGAAAAGGAGACGGTTGGATTTCTTGCTGGGGGTGCGATAGATGCATCGTTGACTCTTGATATCAAGGGGCATATATGTCCACGCCAAGTACGTATTAAAGTGGATCTAATAAACATAAAAATGGATGAAGGTGGTAAGGATGATGTCATAGATTGTCTGTGTAAAGAAAGTTAGATCAGGAAGAAGAAGGGGTGTCCGTCTGACCCATTGACCCAGGAAACGTGTGCATCAGCTGCATTAGCTGCTAAAAAAATTCGTCGTTTGCGTTTTTTAGCATATTTTGATATTTCATTGTATATTTGATATTTTTGGTATTTTTGATTGTCTACTTAACTGTTTTATCAAATAGAATTTTAGAGTTCTTGCCAATCGTCATTTAATCGCTATTAATTTTACAAAATTTACAATTAAAAAAAAAAACGACGAAAGAAGTTGGAATAAATGAGAAAATATTTTCATAAATGACGTTCTTGATAGTATAATTTCTAGATAGTATAATTTGAAGAAAATTGTTGTCTAATGGTGTTTATTTTCAAAACAATGATCTATAATTATATTTAACGTATCAACGTAACGAATTTAAGATCCAATTAAATATATTTATTTAAATCATTAAAGATCCAACGATCTTATAATGTATTCATTTTCAACAAATATAAAATTCTATGAAGATATACGTAGAAAGAATTTGATAATTTTGTGTCGCGTTGAACGCGACATGTATTTTTTTTTCAAACATTAGATAAATAATTAAACGAATGGAAGTATCAAGAACGGCAGGATGTGTAGTAACAATTACTATAATCATTTTGTCGAAGATAAGTCTACATTTTGCGTTTCCATGCAAACTTTTTCGATAGAGCGTCATCGATCCTTGAATCTGACGTTCCACTTTATAAGTATTACATGTATTATTCTACAATAGCCTTGGAACTTGCTGGACAAGCAAGCGTATCTGTGTATTTGTTGGATGTAATTTACTCTCATTTCTTTTGTAATATGATATTGTAAATGTTTGTAATATGATATTGAAACGTAATAACGAGACATAATATTTTACACATATACATGCACACATATAGATGTGTAATATATATTTTAGAACAATGTGCACCAAATGCAATTAACTTTTGATAATCGCATGAAAAAAAAAATCGATACGTGTGTATATCGTTGATATTCAAAAGAAATTTGAAGTAGTGTTGATATTACGATATTTAACTATTTATATTTAAAATTTAAAGCGTCGTTGACGAGTTAAAAGTTGCGAATCGATGGCATATATAGATGTGTATATGTGCGAATTGCTTCTTGTCTATGTTGTTATTAATTAACAAGAAGATTGTTAAAATTAACTAATTTCGGAACTTTTCGTTCATTTGTTTCAATAGCTCCGGTAAAAATTTGTAATTTTACGATATTGTTACACTTTAAGGTTTTCCAACACAGATTCGCAATATGCATCCTTACGAAACAGGCACGTGACTGCTGATGACTGGTAATGACGAGACATACATATATCGTGCTTCAATAAACTCCTTACGAAACGTTATTATGCCGAGTGCTTATGCTTCTTCGTTATATATTACGCATAATTCATGTCCCTGATGAAGTGGTTCATATTTCGAATGGTTTATAGCGTCATGATCAGATATTAAAACATTTATTTCAATTAAAAAGAAGACGCCTGAATAATTCAGGCAGCAGTTTTAATTAACAACTTTCAAAGCAGTTGCAACACGGATAACCTTAGTACAACGTATGATACAGCGTAGATTTCTCTAACGCATCATACATGCATGTATGCAATCGACATTAACGTAAAAAGAAAAAAAAAAAAAAAAAAAATGAAACTTTAACTTCTGTACTAATTTTTATTCGTATGCAGATCGTACACTGAGGTCTTTTATGATTTCAAGTGAAAACGTAAGTCGGTAAAAAGGGAATAAAACCTTCTTTGTCTCGAGGCCTCATTTTTGAGAAAATCATTGTCGATTTACGTGTTTATTTGAACCGTGTTTTCATAAACATACAGTCAATAGGAAACTATTTATTTTCACAGTTAATAGATCCGTTGTATTCTTGCATTCTTGCATGTGTATTTTCTTCAGTGGTATTTCAATGAGGACATCAACACTGTCCAAATTCCAAATCTACTATTTCACCTAGAGTCACCTACACACTCTGTATATAATCTTTAAACATTAAACAGAGATAGTATTCAAACGGGATAATAGGAAAAAAATAAAAAAAAAAAACAAAAAAATTCTTCAAGAACAAACGAAAGAAAGGTGTCAATTTTTGAGACACCTTGTAAAAAATTATTACACGTCCAGTATCTTGTTTATCTATAACCTAGCCTATTTATCTATAACCTAACCTATGCCTAACCTATGCCTAACCTATTTTCTCTACTTTACCGTAGCGATTAACTTCGAAGCTATAATGAACATTCATTTGGCTGTGTTTCAGTTCGATATGAGTATCGAAGGAAGATCGTGTATCGTGAGAAGATGACGCCGCGACGGTACGTGTTCGCGGCGATTAGGCGAACATTGCTGGCTGCTGGTATCTTGACGTTGCTGGTGTTGGCTCTGTCGAGCCAGGACACCGGCAACAATGTGCAGCAGGGCCTTTTGTTGGAGGTGAGTGACGATCTTTTATCTCTGGCACTGGCCAAGGATTTCTTTTGTTTCATTTTCGGCGCGCATCTCCCCTCGCGGATTTGGACCACCGGAAAATTAGGCGGATTACATTCCAAGGGGACGATTATTTTAGACGAACCGTAAATTACTCGGTCTCGTTGGAAACGCGGCCAAAAGCCATTCTAGATTCTTCTTCTTTTTTGCTTGCTCTTTTCATCAGGAAGAAGCACGTATGTGCCATGTTCCTGTTTGAGTCGTTGGAAGATTGATCTTCAGAACGATAAGAAACATTGTCGCGGAGTGAAATTTAGATTTTCCGAATGTAGATTTTGAACGTTACAGAACTATTTCGTGAACGTCATCTTTTTATAAAGGAGTTCGATAGATTATAATATTTTAAATAAATTACAAACGCTTTGGTTCGCTTAAATGTTACAAAATTGTGGAATCTATAGGGTGGGCCAAAAATCACTTCCTACAAAAGTAAATCCGCAATTTTTTTATTCTACAATTTTCTACAGATGATGAAAAAATCATGTTTGAACTTGAATTTAATTTAAAATTAATAAAATTAGTTTTTTCTTGTATTTTGATGTTTTATTAAAAAAAAAAAGGGAAGAAACTTTTGGCCCATCTTGTAGATAGGAGGAATTTGAACAGTTTGGTAACATTCACAAACTGTTGCTAAAAACTCGAATAATGAATATACTGCAAAAAGTGTTGAGTAGCAAATAGCTTTCGAGCGGGGTGTTGTCTGATCAATTTGAAGACGTGTTTACACGTGTAAAAGTGTGTATATGAAAATTCACAATTCTGCCGCAAGTGCCACTCTAGCTTTTTCAAACAGTGTTTCATGAGCTATCCAGCTACGTGTACAGTACGAACTAATTTAGCGTATCCCTCTAGGCGCATTTTATTTTATTTTCTCTTTTCTTTCCCTCTACTTGTCTTTCAGGAACAAACGAATCATTAAGCAAGCCGAAGTGTGTTCATTCAATTTTCACGCGCCACTAATTGCAAGATACAGCCTCAGGCGTTTTACTTATATAATCCGTTATTCTCTTCACACGACAAAAGGCGAAAGGCCAATGATCTGTTCGTTTTCTCATGGCCTTTTACACGGCTCGCACATCTTTCCTTTTTTCACCCCTTCTAATTCATTCAATACGCCGCGCTTTCATGCTCGTGTTCCTGTCGCTATAAAATCTGAAATCTAGTAAAGTAAATTCGTGATACGAAGATTCTAAGACTCGGACGTTAATAAGACGAGAATTAAGAAAAATTGCGTTACTTTTTTGGAGAATCGAGTCTGAAAACGTCTCCAATTTTTCACGAATATTAGAATACATACAGAACATAGAAAAAAATAGAAAAGATGGAACGTAGAGAAAAGTAAAGATGACCTCGGAAATTTCGGAACCCACGAGAAATTGATATGCCATATTTTGCCTCCTCTTGAAACCGCATAACTTCTGTATTAAACAATTTTTACATTAGACGCGTAATTTGAAAGTTATTTCAAGTGTGCAAGTTACGTGAATCACTCTGTATATAAGATACCGATATTAGTGCCTATAGTATTGTTGAAATAGTTGACGCTCATCCTCTCTCTTTCCTTCAGTTCAGAGAATATACCTTTCTGCCTAACCTCTTGCGCTGAAATGACGTGTCACGCACGTCGAGAGTTTTTTGTCCCAAAACTGCAATATTTTCTCAGTTCTAAGTATATATTTAAGTATAACCCAGGCAAAACAAATAATAAATTTGTTAAATTACTTCTTAATAATTTCTATTGAGTGATATCATACCGACGAGTTCAAAAAGAAAGCGACGAATTATTGTATATGGTTCGGTCACTCGTTATGGTCCGCAATCAGAGGGGTTAACCTCTTGCGCTGAAATGACGCGCCACGCACGTCGAGAGTTTTTGCGCCAAATTGCCACATTTTCTCAGTTTTAAGTATATTTAAATGTAACTCGGGCAAAACAAATGATAAGTTCATTAATTCTTAATAATTTCTATCCAGTGATATACCAACGAGTTCAAAAAGAAAGCGGCGAATTATTGTATATACGGTTCGGTCACTCGTTACGGTCCGCAATCAGTTGCCAGCGCAAGTGGTCAAGCGTCCGCTATTGGTGCCGTACTGCGGACGCTTAACTGTGGACTTAGTATTTTTTAACAAGACTCTTGAAAATAAAACTTCCATTGCAACTTGTTACCTTTGATTTTCGCCTGTGTGTCAAGCTTGTGTCAAGAAATAGGTTGATATTGCCTCGTCGCATAATAATGTGCATCGGAACGTCTTCTCACAAAGAAGATTATCCTCATTTTTTTCTTTTTCCTTTTTCTTTTGCTGTACCGTGTAAAATGTAGGGTAAGCAAAACGCGATACGCTTCGAGAGAGAAGAACGTCGCGGCGTCTCTTCTTCGCCCAACGAGGGTTGGGGAGGTCGAAAGCGCATCGAAAAAGCGGTCTCCTTACGTAAAGCAAAGCCACCGTGAAGATTGGCAGAGTTCCAGGGGCGCAATGCGGCACACAAATGCAGCTCTGCCTACGATCCCCTTTCGAGTGGTGCAACTTGGGTTTACGGTTTACTCCCCCCGATCTCGACAATTACTGCGCCGATGTAAATCGATCTCCCACCGATACGGACGACACCGGTTTCCCTAGCGGTTATTACAGCGAGGATATCCGCCGATAGGGAATAAAAATCGATAGTTTCATTTGTCGGCCAGGCGTTTGTGATCTTCGATCTGTCTGTTTGCAGTCCTGGCGCATCGATTTCGATAGCGTTCAGACGCAGATATTTTATTTTAAATAATCTCTTAAATAAATGTATACTAAATGTATACTATAATGTATAATAAATCTATACTAGATTAAATATACTAATGCAACATACAATGACATCCTATATATATACTGCAGTACAAATGCTGTGAATTTTAGGTTCAATTCATAGTACGATAAACGAAAGCAAACGAAACACAGTAAATAAAGATAGTCTTTGCCGGTTCGATTGATCCTGTCGGGCAGAAGTGCGACAGACAACTCGCGCAAATCACGACTAGAATCCGTGGACGAGCACGAGAACTGCGTTTTACGTGAGAAAACGTAACCGATGGTAGTTATACAACTAAACAGAAGAACCGCGAGAGCTCTTACGTAATGTACCACGTATATACGCACACGTGCGCATATGGTGATCCATTAGAATTGGTTTCGCTTTAACGCTGTACTTCACGGTGATTTCACGATGACGTACGAAAAAAAAAAAAAACATATCAGCTGAAAATAGACGGTACATAAGCAAACACAAAGGGAGGAAGTTTCTTTCGTTCGAGATTGACTTTTTTAAAATCGAACATTTCATCGATCTCACATCTCGCTCAAGTTAACCACACAATGTGAATTTGGTCCTCTTAGATCTTGCCTAGACTTTCCTTGCTTTCTTGTATCGATGTGCTTTTTAGTTATTTATCGATCCAAAATTATGGTAAAAATATTTCTTTTTTTTTTTTGCACAGTCG
Source organism: Frieseomelitta varia (assembly GCF_011392965.1). Taxonomy (NCBI): domain Eukaryota; kingdom Metazoa; phylum Arthropoda; class Insecta; order Hymenoptera; family Apidae; genus Frieseomelitta; species Frieseomelitta varia. Next base: position 148,793 of record NW_025110047.1, on the reverse strand, counting down.
ATCTCACAATCGCTTAAGTTAACAATACAAAGTTGATTTAGTCTCTCTTAGATCTTGCCTAGACTTTTGTTACGTTTGTTACTTTTGTGTGCTTCCTTTTTTCCCTTCTTCTTCTTCTTCTTCTTCTTTTTTTCTTCTCTTTTAAATTTGAACATGTGAGTTTTGTATAATAACGTAAACATTTAATCAGAATCTTTAAATCTTTAAACGTTTAATTTAGAATTTTAGATCTTCGAATATTTAATATATTTAAATGTTCAATTCGAATTTTTCAAATCTTTCAGCTATTTTGTGATTGTAGCTTTAGAAATTGATAGAAATATTATTTTCGTGTCGTTGAGTTCAATTAGAGATTGCACGATATTATGGCACACACACTGAAATATCTTCGTTTTCGTTTCCTTTAATTTTAATTTTTCTTTTAATTCTTTTAATCGAAAAGGAATTTTTAACCAAGAATTTGCTCCTCTAGCAGTTTCAACTGCTCATTTCGAACAGACACCGAGGAACGAGCGTCGTTAGATTCTCTTTCGACGGGGAAAGTTGGGAGATGTTCACCGTGAGACACTCACGAGCTGGCAAGTGGTATGTTGCAATCGTTCTTAAATGTCATTGGAAGAACGAATCGCTCCTCGTTACGAGTGCAACACGCTAGATAAGCATCGTTTCAAATAATTTATCATGAAACTCACGTTGGACGAACAAAGAAAGAAAGAAAAAAAAAAATAATCATCCGCCACTTCCGTAGATCATCTCGCATCGATTTACAAATTACCACGAATACCAGGGCGCCATTGTTGAATGAAATAAAAAATACTGGAACATTCCCGTGACTGTGGACAAAGCAGAATTTTTTTTTTTTAAACATATTTTAGACATTTTTTTCTTTTTAACTTCACTTCCACAATTTGAGAAAAAAATATTCAACGAAGAGAACGTCTTTCAGTGTCAGTAGTTTTTGCAAATGAAAAGTATGGCGAAGAAAATATTCTTTTTATACAGCAACGGCTTTCGATTTTATAAAAATTGATTTTTTCACTATAATAATTCTTCACGCTAATAATTTAGGAAGATTATATATATATGTGTGTGTATATTGATGAGAGCTTGACAATATAAAGGAAGTGAAATATTTTTATCGTGGCTTTGGATGTAAATCGCTCCGTGAATACGAATCTCGAAGCTGATAACGATCGATAAGTAAATAAAGGCACACCGATTCGCCTGTGATTGGAAAAGTTATCGGCTTTTAGAAATGAAATCAAGTTGGAATCATACACGAATCGTCTAGAAATGTGTATGTATAAGCCTTGCAGATTTCTCTGCACTTTTTGATCTTCTCAATTTCACTTTTGCTCGGTCGTTTGTTTCTCTTTGGATGCTCCAGAATTCTATATTAGACTTTTGGCAACACGGCACACACCGCTCGAAATAATCTGCTGCTAATGCGAAATTTTATAATATTTAATATGACATATATAATATTACATATAATGTAAAATTTTAAAATTTTATTAGCTGTTGAGAATTGATTAATAATTAATCCCTTGCGTTGGCAACTGGTTTGCGGACCATAACGAGTGACCGCATACAATAATTCGTTGCTTTCTTTTTTTCTTTGAACTCATCGGTATGAAACTGGATAGAAATGATTAAGAAGTAATAAACTTATCATTTGTTGTGTCTGGGTTACACTTAAATATACTTAAAAGCGAGAAAATATGGCAATTTGGGACAAAAAACTCTCGACATGCGTGGCATATCATTCTAGCGCAAGAGGTTAACTCCTCTGATGGCGGACCATAACGAGTGACCGAACCATATACAATAATTAGTCACTTTCTTTTTCATTTGAACTCGTCGGTATGATATCATCGGATAGAAATGATTAAAAAGTAATAAACTTATTGTTTGTTTTGTCTGGGTTACACTTAAATATACTTAAAACCGAAAAAATATGGTTATTTGGGACAAAAAACTCTCGGCGTTCGCGGCACGTCATTTCAGCGCAAGAGGTTAACAATGACAAGAGATATATAATTAAAAAAAATATCACTGACAATCTTCATTTAACATCGACCGAATGTAGCAACAATGGTTTAATTTCGAAGATGTGTTACGGACGCAGGTGACCGCACGGCAAAAGTTCTAGAAATTCTCAATCCGTACGTCTGAATTATCCCTTAGTGCGACTTCTGACTCATCGTGAGCGGTCTACAAGCGGCTATAAACGTTTCTAGGGATTCTAAAACGTTCCCGTAAATTCCGAGAAATCTTACAATTAACCGCTCACCTTTAGACGTGAACTCTTACTCTCAACTCTTTTTCTAGTCGCTTTAATCAGTTTTGCTTAATCGTTTTAGAAACTGGTTAAGCGCACAACTCGCGTGGAAAAGAACTTGGTTGTCACTTCGTTGTCGCGTAGCTCGGAAAGTTTCGCACGTCAAACGTAAATACATGTACAGCTACTGCACGTACGTTCAGTTGCGTTGCAACACGTATAGATAACGTATCGATTGGCTAATGACCAATCTCAAGGTCCTCGAATTAAATGGAATTACAATTTAGTCGCGTGAATTTCAATCCTTACAAGATCTCTCGCGAGGAACATCGTGCCCCGCTCGAAAGTTAACGAAAACTGCCCTCGTAACTTTTCAATTGTTTCATTAGAACTAATTCCTTTCTTTTCTTTTTCTTTTTTTTTTTTAATGAAAACTAAAATTTGATTTCTCGAGAATTTTCGATTCTGTAACATCTTGGACAGAAGTAAAATTCAAAAACGGGTATTTTTGCAAAGTTACTCGATATTTACGAAATTAAATTTCCGGCAAATTTAAATCTATCCCTGGTTATAAATATTAAGCCAATAAATAAATAAATTAATTAATTTAATAGTTTGACAATTTAATAATTTAATATTAAACGATTTAATTAATTTATTTATATGTTACTCTAATATTTATAATTAGGAATATGTAGGTTAATTAATTAATATATCGGCCTGACATTTATAACTACGTAGATTTCCATATATCTATAAAATTTAAATAAACAATTTTAATGAACGAAATAACGAAAACTGTTTCAATCGTATTATTCGAGCCAATCAATTGTCCATTGATCTTGGAACCCCCTCTATAATAATTACGAGCTACAAACACGGGAGTGTTTACGTAACGTTCGATCTTACTTGAATATGATCCAACCGACAGATCTATTGTAAGTTTAACGAAACAGTCGCAAGCAAAGTCGCAAGTGGAGAAAACTAGGGCAGAAGAAGCTTCTAGAAAAAAGTCAATGGATCGTGAAATAAGATAATTATCATGTAAATTCTACGGGGGCTGAATCTAAATCTAAACGATTCGAATCACGAGCGACGTTCGTAGGCTTTCAAGTCGATTAAGAAGCCGTCTCTGCTGTGCTGAATTCAAAGCTCCCCCCCCCCCCCCTCCCCGCTGCTCCTCGAAGCAAGTTCTCGTTTTTTCGTCCTTTTTCTACGAACCGAGGTGTGCCACTGTGCATCTACAATAACAACAAGAGCTACGTAAACACGTGCTGCGCGCGAAGTTAATTCAATTTTCCTAATTTCTGCAATTAATTGCGGGACATTGCAGCGGCTGCAATGTCTGTACGGGGTACGATCGCACGCCTACTTGGTTAGATTGCGATCGTGCTCGTGTTGGGATGAAATTCCTCGCGCGAGCCTTGTCCCCTTGCCTCCCGGAGTTTCGAGTATCTGCTTCGTAAGAAATTCCTTGATCAACATTGTTGGAACATTCTGCGTAATGGAAAATTTGGCCAAAGGGAACAGAAGTTTCCTTCCGATCGAAAACTCTTTGGCGGCATTACTGTGGGAAAGACACCGTCTCGAGAAAATCCTCCTGATTACTTTTCGTAAAAGATTCGAAAAACTCGTGACTCGTTTATCTTCAAAATGCTGGTCATTTGAGGGATGTTTGTTTTTCACACGTAATACTGAAGAAAATCCATTAATTATATTTCTAGATAAAATGGTAGAAATTGATAAAAAAAACATGTGTTTGTAAAAAGTTATTTTTGTTTTTCATCCTTTAGAATATTAAGATTCCACGCTTATTACTTTGCAAATCTTTGCGACAAATTCGTATTTTAATCAAGCAAAGTAGTTTGAAACAAATGACTAATGTTTTAAATTCGTAAACAACTTGTAAAATTTAAAAATATAATATATACAGGGTGTTCCACGACTCATGGTCAACCGACTGGGGAGGTGGTTTCACGTATGTTAGGTTAGGTTTTAGATATATATATATATATATATTCTAATATAGGTTAGGTTTGGATTAGATTTAGAATATATATACATATTCAAATGAAAAGAAACGACCATCCATGTTCATAGAAAAGAGTTTGAATGAAATTAAAATTAATTTGAAATTGAAATTGGTTCTATGAGATTAACTTGGTGAACGGCCTTCAAATTTCGTGCATTGGAAGACCTAGAGGAAAGCCTATGCATTATGAATCGGTCGCGTGACGGTCGTGATTTTCCCGTTTGAAAGTTTAAACGAATGAGCACTAAATAACCTCATCTACGTGCAAATCTGTTCTTTTACTGTGACATTAATGCAGTTGTTTGCGCGTAGTACGTGAAACTCGACGCCGATTGATTTTATTATTATTATTATTATTGCGTATATCGCCTGTGTATATCGAGTATTGGTGACAATTGTGTCGATAAAACGAATACCGATTGATCTGCTCTAGCAATTGTTGGTGTCCAATGTCTGGTAACACTTGCAATGTTCACGGAGCCTCTTAATTTCAATTTCACAACGAGTGTTCGATTTTTTCTGACACGAATCGTGATATACATATATGTAACACGTATCAGCTATTATTTACGTCTTAATAAATTTTGGGACATTGACAATACTACTATAAAAACAAGTATTTAACATTACAGATCTCTTGAAACGTAGTCTGCAGGATTTTTAATATCTGTATTGTTGAGCATTAAAATACTTGCATTTTCTGGATATTTTGCCCAATCTTTCCAACATATGTATAGTATACATATGTATATACATGTATATTGCAGCATAGTTCTCTTATTCTTCCTACCTTTTAAAATGATCTATTTAGAACTACTCATGGAAATTTTACATATAAATATTTACATTAGTGTATTTTCGGATACATTTTTTTTTTCTGTTTCTTTTATTTTCATTTTTCTGCTACAAATTTTACATCTTTGATCGTCGGTAGATCCAGTGTTTATAAGACAGTGCTTATAAGTGAGAATACCCACGTAGTACAAATAAATAAAAGTATCGAATGTCGACAGGAGGATGCGAACCTGACACCCGAGGAAAAGTTGATGGAGGAAGCAGCGATCGCCGAAACTGAGAAACGGTTGAACGTAAGGAGGAAATTCTTGGCGGAGAAGTGCGCCGAGGAAGGTTTGGACAGGCCTGGGAACGATTCTCTGCACAGACCGAATGCTTGGGAATTTCTTGTAAATAGGGAGTATCATTTAATATGGTGTAACGTGTTCAAAGCGGCCTCTACCTCTTGGATGTACAATTTCAATCTACTCGCGGGGTAAAAGATACTAAACGTTCTTCAACTTTCAATTAGCGGAGATTGGATCAATTTTTGTACATTTCGCATTAATTATTTATGTTTGGAGTACATACATACTTTTATTTTTATCTTTTCAGTGAGTTGTATTATTGATTTTTATGCAAGTTCATGTGAGTGAAGAAACAAAACCAAAATAGAAATTTGTTTTGTTCTCTAGGTACTAGGTATAAATGTCATTTAATAAATATAATTTACTATGTACATATGTATAATGCATATATTATTTATTATTTACATATAAATATTATATTTAAATAACGTTTAGTAATATATGTAAACTAATTGTCATATACAGAGATAAAACATTCCATGCTCATGGTAAAGATGATCCAACCTCCCAGTTAAGTTTAAATAAACAGCTAGATTAACTTCAACCTTGGTCAAACTTTACAAATCTCTTTTAGATACAGCCCACAGTTTTTAAAGGCCTCGAAGGCTGTGCCTGTTTCTTTGGCGAGGCAAAAATATCCCAGATACACGGCAGATGAGTTGAACAAGTTTCTAAACGACAGCATCAGTTTCTTGATAGTGAGACATCCATTTGAGAGGTTGCTCAGCGCCTACAGGGATAAATTGGAGCACAGCCTGCCGCATACGTTTCACAGTAATCTTGGTGCCCATATTGTTTGGAACTATAGGTCTAAAGTAAGAATTAGCCATCATTGATAGCACAGTTTCATATACAATTTGATTTTGAGCTTGTTGGATTTAAAAGATCTTTGCTTTTCAATTAGGATCCAAAGACGAATGGACGACACGGTCCAAGGTACCCACTCTTTGAAGAGTTTGTACGATGGTTGCTATGCCAATGGAGAGCCGGAAACGAACTTGACATGCATTGGACCCCAGTTGTGACCTTTTGCACACCGTGTCAAGTGCGGTTCGACGTGATAGCCAAGTTTGAAACACTTCATGTAAATATCTTTCTAATAAGAATAATAAGAATTGTAGTAGTAAGAATTGTCTGCAATATCTTAATTAATGAGATGATTATTAATTATTTTAATTATTTTCAAAGGAAGATCAAGATTATCTTATAAAACAAGCTCATGTGAGTCACATCATTAAGCCTGAATGGAAGAACCCTACCAGAGGCGTCCAAACGAAAGACGTGATTAAGAATTATTTCGCTCAATTATCAAAATCGCAGATCAAAGATCTCTATGAGATGTTTAGGTGGGTATATTAAATTGGAGACGACATGGATTAAACTATTAAATTGGAACGTGTCCCAATTACAAATAATTATTAAATAATTATTGTTTCATTATTCAAAATGTTACATGTTAATTTTGGAGTTATAATTGCGTTATTATATCGTTTCAATTTACAATATCTCGTTCAAAAAATGACGAAGGATATTATGATAATAAAATATTTTTATTATTTCATTTCAGGTACGATTTCGTGCTTTTCGATTATTCTCCCGACGAGTACGTAGCACTCGGGAAAGACGAGGACACAGTGTTAATCTGTAAAAAGTAATACTAACATTTCGTACATTATTGACAAGCGCGTGTCGGCGCGTGAATTGTTCTCCACTTGCGTTTCAGTTCTTTAAACGTTGAATAGCATGTTAAATGCAATTGAAGCATCGATTACAACGAAAATATTTGATAGCAAACCAGAACGAGAGTTATACTCAAATTAACAATACATTTGCAAACCCCTGCTGCTGCATTTAAATATTTTGATAAACGAGGTGTTGTTAGTTCAATTGTTAGGGGCTAAGTCAAAAAGATCACGAGAGAATTCCGTTGCTTAAATACTACACGTGATTATTACGAGAATTTTATGATAAGGATAATGCTCACTTCGGCGAATCTTTTTTGCTTCAAGCTCGAGAGAATGGGAATAGTTTATTATATTAGTGCTGACAAAGAGTGCTCTGCATTCCTTGTAGAAACACCTAGTAACAATGTCCCTGTTTCATTTCAGTTGAATTAACTGTTATAGAGTACAATTCAATATGAGTGCGGTGATATTTTGTTACATCATATTGTTACGGATATATTTCAACTTGATTCAAGCGAGTCGAGCTAATTGTTTTTTTTTTTTTTCGTGTTTGTATATTTTGGAGAATACGTATATATTTTCGCTGAATCTATATGTATATACCTGTATATATAAATATACATACACGTGTACTGATATGAATGTTGTTGCAATAGTAATTATTATCATTGTACCAATGATAATAATACTGCCTTCAGGAGATATATATATAATTGCATTAGTAAGATGTATGTTAAATTGTACAACTTCCAAATGCAAGGGTATTCAGAGATCTGTAAGTTTGAAGTTTTCCAGTATTTACTTGTATTTTAGATCTGGTGTTTGAGTTTATAGTTTGTATGCCTTAATATAATACGCGATAAGCCTATGCGATGGCCTTCTTATAGACTTATTGGAGTCTATGAGAGTTTATTTTAGTCTGTAAGACTCATTTAAAAGCATGGAACATTACATCGTATGTACTTAAATCTAATACAAATACAAATTTTTCATTACCGAGAAACTTCTTGCGAATAAAATTGAATTGTTTGTAAAATTTATATGAGACAAAAGTGATACGATGAGTTTTAATCCCCCAAATTATAAGCACAAAATGACAATAATTATTTTACAAGGCAAAACTATTTAAGAAAAAGTAATTGATCACATGGAATACCTAATCTTCAGGTTGAAATTAATCAAAAAAATAGTAGGATAGACAAGTTGTTTGTAGATGACTTGTTTGATTGTCCAAGGTAGATAGATATAAAAATATCAACGCTATTGCAAGCATAATACCATCGTTTTTCTTTAATTAGATCAAAATCTATGTACAATCCTTGGAGAATCAAGATTCTATCCTTGATTGTTAGCAACGTACTTACTTGTTTGAACTGTTGGTCAGCTCAACTCCGATAACCCATTTATCAGTGAAAACGTATTTCCAATTGCTGTTTATTACCAAAAATTCATGAGGGAGCTTACTAACTTCATATTTCTTCTTCTTCACAACCAGTTGTCCATTTATTGTGTACAACTACAAATTGTATATACTGAGTTTAATATACTTTAACACTTGTTGAACATTCAATTGTTATAAATATAATGTATCCACATTTCCTTTCGTACAATTCCTCATTACAATGTATGAAATTCATCTGTCCAGCTGATCTCAACTGACAAACTTCCTTTTACTAACAAATTGATATTAAACAATCGGTTGGAGTTAAATATATTTTTCCACTTTCATGAAACACTGGAGGAAATTTTCTTTTTTTTTAAACTAATTTTTTTAACTAATAAAAGAGATTATTTCTTTTTCTTTTTAACTAATAAAAAAAAATTATTTTTCATCGTATGTAAGTGAATAACGTAGGTCATACAATTTACTTGTTACTAATACTGATTTTTTTAACGAACTCACGTCACTGTCGGAGTCCGAAGTCACATCCTCTCCGTATCGAGCTTGTTTATACAGGGATTCCAGAATACGTCTCGTCATATCCTGAACTTCTTTGATGTCGTTCGTTGCTCTCTCGATTCGAGTTCGCACGTCCGACGATGCTCTCGTCAAATGTTCCTCTATAGGATTGCATTTCGGAGTAGAGATGGGCAGCTCCTCGTCACTAAGCACAAACATGTCATCGTCCGTCGAATCCATTTATACCTTCGCAAAACTGATACAGTACTCGAATAATCGAGTAACTGACAAATTACTCTGTACACATTTGCGCCGTTACTGATAAAATTTGCATGACAAATCACGTATAAGTCATCTTGGAGTATCAAGGATTTCATTTGAACGAAAGATACATACATATATCAAGAAAACATCATTAGACTCAGTATTCAATTCGCAATTTTGATATAATTATGCATTTGTAATAATAATCAAATTAATACTTAATATTCTATATTCTATATGCTATATACAATATATATATACTATATTCTATAGTCTTTACTCTATGCACTATTCGATTCAATAAGTCGAGAGATATATACATATATCGAAATGAAACCACGTGATCAAAATCTAGGGGAAACGATCAGTCGATTATTCTGACGTATTACCAAAATGAAATGTTCTTAATTTCTTAAAAAAGGATCGAATGTCGTAACAAAAACACACAATATTTACTTACGTAAAATGTACATAAATTAAATAATAATAAGGTTCTGCCGTAGATTTTGCCGAATACTTGGTTCTCCAATTGATTTCAAATTTCTCGTATTTTTGCCACCGTTTATTCCTCTTCCTCCTTTTCTTTTAATCTCTAATTCAGTCGGTAAAAAAGAAGCGCGCGCGCGCGCTTTGCACGGAGTGCTGTCATCTATTGGATTTTTCCATTTTATGTTTTTAATTCCAATCCAAGATACTTATATTTGCATGTTAACACCATGCGTAAATACATAGAGGTTTACTTCTTTTAATTAATAATATTACAATATTTATTTAATTTTTTATGTATAATAATTGTTTGTTTTCTTCTCTATTTCCTTTATCGACGTCGCTACTATACCACTTGGTTAAAAAGGTACAAAGTGTAAACAATAATACGCAGCAATGACGAAAATACCGATTAGTTCTGCTGTTTCAACGCTACGCGGTGTTGGCATTTGACTACCCATAAATTGAACAAATTTTCATCTGAAAAAAAAAAAACTAATTTAGAAGGTTAGCTCGTGAACTTTCGTAATTATGCCCGGGTAACTGAAGCATTAACTTTCTTTCTTCGCATATTTTACGTCGAAATTAACTTGTTCGTAATTTCGTGAAGAAATTGGCATTTAAGGCTAGCTGTTACTGCACTGAATTTTCAACGCGATATACAACTGAATGTCAGATCTGTTTCATGTCCCTAATAAGATCATGTCGATGCCCTAGAATCTAGGGAATTAGATCTTACAACTTTGTAATACAAAAATACACATCAAAACGTTGCATCTGTTTTAACTTTTTATTTATGGTCTGTCTTGTACCCCGTTCGCGGCTGCAATGATGTAATTCCCACATTCCTACTATAGGTAGAGCAGGGACTAGTCGAGGGGAAGGTTCATCGCGTGATCGCAGGTCAATGGAAAAATAATTAGGAGCTGCATACTTTCGTTGTTTGGTGCAATCAAAGAGAGAAACTAGAAAATAAGAGAGAAATATGTGGCTAGAGGAATGTGACAGCTTCGCCGAACTATGCCGAGGATACTTACCGTACTATTTACTGATAATTCTGCCGATCTTTATTATCATTTCTCCGGTGAATCCAGTTGCCGCCTCGCACGAATTTCCCGTCTATCGAATGCACCAGTATGACTTGCACGGTGTACCGCACGGTAACGTCGTTTTCCCTGGATCCTCGTCTCATTAACTCGGTCAACAATTTTTTTTTTCTTTTTTTTTTTTTAATTAATTCGATTTCTGATCAGGTTGCCGTAGCGCTCCAGTTTCTCTGGAAGCAAGATCTCTCACAGGATGGAGCACTTCCAGGCACTGCGTAGTGACGAAAGCGCTGAGTCTTACTCCGAGTCTGTTTCATGCTATCAAGCACAAGGCTGGAGCTTTGATAGTGATCTTACCAGAAAGACTCACCGAATTGACGTTGGAGGAGAAACAGGTTCGTTCGCTTTGCTCCCGATGGGTTCTTGTCGAAAATACCAATTGAAGTTCGAATTTTTGTCGTCTTGTTGCAGCATATTATGAGTCTAGAAGAGTCTATGATGTTTGGACCGGAGACAACAATACCAGTGTATTTTACTTCATGGCATCCTGATCTACAGACAATCTTGGATGACCTATCTAATGGTTTTATCACTGATGAGAAAGCTGGATCTGCAGCTGAGGCGATGTTCAATTCTATATCAGCTAGCGGTTATCAGGTAGTAGTGGCGACTGGACAGGCATTAGCCAAGACGGATGTAAAAGTAGCCACTTTGCACGGGAAATTGACTGGTACTGGAGCAGAGGAGAAGTTACCAACTATAGCCTTGGTAACGCATTATGATAGTGCCGGCATCGCACCTGTAAGATATAACGTACTGCTGATGTCTATTCATATAGCTAAGAATGTTAGAGATAAAACGTGTATTTTGTTGCTAATAAACAGGAGTTATCTTTCGGCGCAGACAGCAACGCATCGGGAGTAACAATGCTATTGGAAATAGCACGATTATTCTCCAGTTTGTACTCCACTAGTAGATCGAGACCGCAATACAATCTGGTGTTTATTGTGACTGGTGCTGGTAAACTTAATTACCAGGGTAGTAAAAAATGGTTGGAAGATCAATTGGATGGACTTGAAGGCTCAATAATCCAAGTATTATATATATATTTATATTTGAAAGACTTCTGTCGTTGCGCACAATATTGCAAAATAGTTTTAAATAATAATGTATTGAATTTCATTGTTAGGACGCAGCGTATGTCATTTGTTTAGACACGGTATCCACCAGTGATAATCTTTACGTGCACGTCTCCAAACCGCCTAAAGAAAATTCCACGGGTGGCCTTTTTTACAAGGAACTTAAAACTGTGTCTGAGTTGTTAAACGTTACCACTGTCGAAGGCATACATAAAAAAATTAATCTGGCTGAGGAAACGTTGGCTTGGGAGCACGAGAGATACAGCATTCGTAGACTGCCAGCCACGACTCTGTCCAGTTTGAAAAGCCACGAAGATCCAACCAGAACAACGATTTTAGACGTTATACAAACAGGGCAGATAGACAAATTATACAAACACACGCAAATAGTCGCAGAAGCGTTAGCGAGACATATATACAATTTAAGTTCTAGTCAGATTTTCATTGATCCACTGGTACACACTTTTTCATCATTTAACTACTAAATGTAATAAATTTTTGTTGTATCAACTATTTTACTTTTTCCAGGGGGTTTCTAAGGAATCATTATCTTTGTGGTTTAATTACTTAGCGTCGCAACCAAGGGCTGCTCCGTTATTGGCAGATAAAAATAACATGTTAGTTGGTACGTTAAAAGAAGCAATGGCTAGATATTTGGGTGATGTTAAAGTTACTTTGCACAGTCCTGACAAACAGGATCCAGAATTTGTATTTTACGATGTTACAAAAGCAATGCTGAACGTATACAGGTAAATACATTTTTTTTTTAACTACATATCATTGTCGATACCATTTGTTGTGGATAACGTGGATTATTGTGTTTCAGTGTAAAACCAGCTGTATTCGATCTTTTTCTTACAATTGCTATCATTATATATTTGGGGATAATTTATGTGATCGTCCATAATTTCCCGCGTGCGTACACTTTAGCAACTCGTTTCTCTGTAAAAAATGTGAAGTCGTCGTGAAATTGCGTCAAACTTCGTTCATCCTTTAACATAAATTTAATATATAATGAGTAAGTGTAAAGATCAAAACTGTCTGTACATTAATTCTTATTCACATTAGCCTTAAATTAAAGATCGTCTACACGTTGTATCTCGAGTAATCTGTAAATGTTACATGTGGTTGTTTAATTTCAACTCGAACTTTCGTCCACGTTTCATCTTCATCAAAGAAAGATAACGCAAATAACAGAGCATATTTAAAAGAGAGGACATTGTTTCTCGTTTTATGGTGAATTATTATGTATAAGAACACGTGATAATTAAGACCAAGTAATAACAGACCAAATAGTGAGACTTCAGAATGCAATTTATGAAGAAAAAGACTGGCAAATTTTAGCAAATACAAGAATTTAGTAATAGATACAATTCCAAATCGTATATAGAATACTAGAACGTTAGTTTTATTTAAATGCAGATCTAATATGTACTTCATTTAATAGGTATTATCATGTTCGCGACACATGATATACGTGTAATATAACAATTTTGAATATATGTATATCACGTAAATTAAGATAATTCTATACAGGTAGTGTTACAAAGCAAATGTTTTTAAAAATTTTCTTGTTAAAAAGTACAGAAGACTATTTGCCAAATATTAATATTATAAAAGCATTTATCAGACGGAGCAAGAAAACTTGAAGAGTGAACTATTTGAATGACAAATAGAGCATAATAAATATTTATTAACGATTATTTAAATGCAAATGGACGAAATGTAAAAAGCTTGTACAATAAACGTGATGGAAAATAAAAAAAAATTGGTTTTTATATTTTCACCCAAATATTGGAATATTTAATATATTTCTTACTAACATAGACCTTGTACAAAAGATCATATAAAGGCTACCTTCTATAGAAAAATAGACAAAGACTGAAAATCCAAGGTTAAATACTGAAACAGGTTTGACTTATACTTTCACTTTACTGGAATTAGACGTCATTCAGCAGTTATTAAAGTACATCACAAAATTGTAAAATGCACAAAAATATGAATGTTCTTAACAAAAGTATCTCAGTCCCATTAGATTTTGATTCAACTATAATTATAAACAAAAAGATTGAGTTTTTAACTGTTTATCTTCTTGACAGATTTAAAATTCAAAAACAAGAGATGGACTTTGGAAAGACCTATGAGCCTTTTAACAGAATGCGTGACACCGGAATTAGAAGCTGTAAAAAAAAATGGTACTTGGAAAAAAGAGCGAATAATCATTTCGCCTCAACAGACACGGATCGTACTAGCAAATGGAACACAGGCATTAAATTTTTGTGCCAACAATTATTTAGGCTTGGCAGTAAGTATTAAAATTTATAAAGTAAATTAACAACATTGCTACTATCGCATTAATTAATTTCTCATTGTTTCGTAAGTTTAGAATAACAGAGAAATCATCTCTGCCGCAAAACTTGCATTGGACAAGTACGGGGCAGGTTTGAGTTCTGTAAGATTTATATGTGGCACACAAGACATTCACGTGGAATTAGAAAAGAAAATTGCTCAGTTTCACGGCAGAGAAGATGCTATCCTTTATGCATCTTGTTTCGATGCAAATGCTGGATTATTCGAGGCATTGTTAACGTCTGAAGATACTGTTATAAGTGATGAGCTTAATCACGCGTCCATCATCGATGGTATCAGATTATGCAAAGCAAGCAGATATAGGTGAGCAAGCTAAATTATTATGTTTTTTTTTTGTTGTGTAAAAATACGTCACGTTTTGTAAAGGTACAAGCATAGGGATATGACAGATTTGGAAAATAAGCTACAAGCTAATATGTCTTCGCGTTTGCGACTGATTGCAACTGATGGTGTTTTCTCTATGGATGGCACCGTTACACCATTACCAAAAATATTAGAGCTCGCAAGGAAATATAACGCTCTTACGTTTGTGGATGATTGTCATGCCACTGGATTTTTTGGAAAAACTGGAAGGTATTTTTTTAAGTACATTATATTATTGAGTAATAAATAATTTAACTATAATGCTTGTTTTAATATATAATATTAATTATCGTAGAGGCACAGAGGACTATTTTAACCAATTGGGATGCGTTGATATCATCAACTCCACATTAGGTAAAGCTATTGGCGGAGCAGCAGGTGGTTATACAACTAGTAAAAAGGAACTTATTAATTTGTTAAGACAACGTAGTAGACCGTATTTATTTTCAAATTCATTGCCACCACCCGTAGTTGCATCAGCTAGTAAAGTATGTAAAGGAAACGTAAACTTTTCATAATAGCGCTGCAAAAGTAATTGAAAATATAAAGAGACTATAAATCATCTATATTTTTATCCTTTAATGCCACATATAGGTCATGGACTTAATAACAAACTCTACGAAATTTTTGGATCATTTAACGAACAATACCAATCTGTTTAGAAATAATATGAAAGCAGCAGGTTTCACAATTACTGGTGACAATCATCCTATCTGTCCTGTTATGATAGGCGATGCAAGATTAACAATTGAATTTGCTGATAAAATGATTGGTAAATATTCACAATATATTGCGTCATGTTAACTTCCATCAGTATATAAAACGATTGTTTTTTGCTTACAGAACAAGGAATTTATGTTGTTGGTTTTAGTTATCCAGTAGTGCCAAAAGATAAAGCACGAATACGCGTTCAAATCAGTGCTGCACATTCGCAAAACGATATAGAACATGCCGTAAACGCATTTATACACGTTGGAAAAGAATTTAATATTATTAAGTGATATTTCTTTCTTATTTTCACGAAAGCTTCTATTAAATTTAAATATTTCTTAGGATTTCTCAGTCAAATTATAATGTAAAAAAAGAAAACAACTAAATTACGTATATAACTGTTTAAGTAACATTTAATGTACAATTATACCAAACTGAAACATTTAATACATGCAAAGATAAGCCTTATTTTACATTAAATATTATAAATAAAAAATGACCTAAAATTAAAATAAAATATAAAATTACCTTAAGCTAAATAAAAAACTTTATCGTGTATAAGATTTCTTTAGTTTGAAAAATTTTTGGTTACATGTCAAAGTTATATATTTTTACGAAATGTTAATTATACAGACGTTAAGATTTATATGGTTTAACAAGATTTTCCGAAAATTCTTTGACTTGTTGGACTCCTCGAACTTCTTTTTCTAATAAAGGAAGTCTGGTGATATGAAAATCTTCATAAAGATCCATTATCTACGAAAAAATTTGTTTGATCAGCTTTCTCAAACTTTTATATAAAATAATATGTCGAATTACAATATTTTTATTTACCTGTTCTAGATATTTGTCTTGTATTTTATGCCTGGCAAGACATAATCTGCAAGGTACATCGCCTTCTTTCAAGAATAACAACTGATTCACTATGATGTTGTGGGTATCTATACCACATTTTGTTAACTCTTGCACAAGCCTTTCTGTTTCATACAGTGACAAAAATTCCGCTATACACACACAAACAAACGTAGTTTGATCGGGATTTTTAAACTGTTCATTAACTTGTCGAATGACAACAAGCATCTCCTCTATTTTGTTACAGAATGTATCCACATTGAAATCTGTCATTCCTAATAATGAACTAATCTGTATCCAAGCAATTTTGAAGTTAGAATATTGACCAAAGCAAGATTACACTAAATCGTCAAACTAAATCTTTCTGACCTGTGTAATGAAAGGGCTGATCTTCATTTTCAGACGCATTAATTTTCCCAATCCTTTCTCTACTACATGCGGGAACGACAATAATCTTAAAGTATGACCAGTGGGTGCAGTATCAAAAACAACAACGGAGAAATTCATCCCTTTGACCAACCTGAAAATATACAAGTAGTGTATCAAGCAGTTGTCACACACAAATGTCATCAAACAACAAAATTGTTCGTTATTAACTTCATCACTTCTGCGTAACTCATCGCTTCATCTATACCAGGGAATGCTCCTACAATCTCTTGCATTATGCTCCTACTTAATCTCATGGCTTCACCTCCTGAAACTGTTTTGTGTTAAACAACTATACATGTGTGTTTCTTCAATACCGATCGTATTGCCCACACAGTACACAATGTCTGTACAAAGTTTAAGCATTGATGAAACAAAATACCTGCTTCACTTTCAAAGTATTCTTCCGGTAACTCGGTGATGCCCACATTCGGATCTATTTCCATGGCGAAGAGGTTCTCAAAACCCTTCACTTTCGTTGGAATTTTGCTGAACTTTTGGTCGAACGCGTCGGAGATATTGTGCGCCGGGTCGGTAGATATGATTAGCACGTTCTCTCTGACTTTTGATAATTGCACAGCCAACGAGCAACTGAAAATTAACAATACGGGAGGAAATGACTGAATAACAACATAACCCCATAAACATATGAAATTTTGAGGTTATGGCAGTACCTGCACGTCGTTTTGCCAACTCCGCCTTTGCCACCGACGAATATCCATCGCAGGGATCGTTGTTCGATTACGTTCTTGATCGACGGCTCGTACTCGATCACTTCTCCATCGTTCATGCTCATGTTCGTCAAGCGGCGAAGAACCGTGCTCTCAATTTTAACACGTCATTTACTATAGTAACTATGTCGCTAGTCTACGTCTTACCTACGAAAAAAGAGACAGTAGAAATACACCAACTGTGTACATACGTATTATTGAGTGTACAAAATAAGACGTATAATGCTATGTACGAAACGATACGATCGATGTTATCGATATGTCGTACGTACGTCGTTCGTTGAAAGATGTCGATGTTTTTATTTTAATTACGAGAACAGCTTATAGTTTATTCACAGTTCATTCGTTGCAAATCAAATTTTTATTGTATCAACTTTCCCTAGGCGATTCCCTGCAACCACGAGAAATGTGAAAGCATTATTTTTAGGTTAGTGAACAATTTTCATTATAGAAACGAATATTATCGAATCTGCTTACAGTTCGTTACAAATCAAATTTTGGATTGTCTGCGAGCATGAAAAATGTAAAAATGTAATCGTTTTTAGATTAGTGTATATCTTCGCTAATTTTTAGGATGGCAAATAATTTTCGTTATAGAAACATTACGAATATTATCGAACAGATTACGGTTCGTTACAAATCAAACTTTTATCACGAAACTCATCTGAGCATGAGCCTACGAGCATGAGAAATCTGAAAGCATCGTTTTTATGTTAGCGAATGACTTCACTAATTTCTAGATTAGTGAACAACGTACCGAACGATGTGTTACTTTTACAAATTACAATTAATAAATTCGGTTTTATTTGCCGACAGGCGCAATTCTAATATACTTCCTCTCCTTCCAAATTTCAAGAAACGAACAACCACAACACGCACGCGTCGCGCGAAAGATGCTGTTTGCTCGATCGAGGTATGAACTATCGAGAAAAGTAAATCGATCCCTTCGTCGTTGCAAACAGTTTCAGCACGCTATCGATCTTAATACAGAATCGACTTGGCGAGTGACTTCTACGATGATACGCGATAGATGCGGATATGTGTGGTGCGATACTGTGGCGGATGGTGTAGATTTTTAACGCTCGGCTAATTTGGAAATGCGCGAAGTGTTCGTAAACTGCAGTACGAAACGTTAGCACGGAGCGTTTGACAGCGCAAAGGCTCATTGTCCCACCTTGAGGTGTTCCGTCGCGAGCGGTGTGATACGGTGAGAAAATTGAATGTAGCATGCCGCAGTTTCACAAAGTCGAGATAAACAGGACCGAATGGGAGGTCCCGGAACGGTATCAAATGCTTACACCAGTAGGATCAGGAGCCTACGGCCAAGTCTGGTAACAGTTTCAACATAAAGTTTTTCAACTTTGTCGCACAGCTGATCGTATTCTTTTTTAGATCGTTTCTCGTACGACAAATCGCCTGTAATGTGTGTCTTATTAACAATTTAGGATTTGATTGCGAAGTGAAGATTATAACCTTGACGTTTTGATAACCATCCATCATACCATTAAGGAGATCATATATGTATATATATATGTATATGTGTATGCATATTATGTGTATATACATATGTCACACTTGTTTTGCTTTGTTGATAATTAATAGATTATTTGGATAGCTCTTTTTAATTAATAGATTGTTGAACAAGTGTTAATAATACGATAGCTCATGCGAGTTATTTCGTACGTAAATTGTATCCCGTGTCGCGAGCCAAGCTAAAATTAGCATTGTTTGACAATGCTTTCCCACGAGGATGAATTTAACGAGATAATTGTACGAATTTTCTCGAAATATTTTAAAGGATCCCTATTCAACTGAGATCATTGACAATTGATCAATTCCATCTTGACTTATTTACTTATATTTGGCACTTAATTTTCCAAGTATTTAAAATACATTGGTTTTTCCTCTCTCTTTCTTCTTTAAATTATCTTTTTATATAATTACTAAAGAAGAGATTCGCGTATATATATTACATAATTTTGAGCGATCAATAATGTTTAATTATTATCAAGATCTCAGTTTCTCACTATATTCTTCGTTCTTTCTTGGTTTTCAGTTCAGCGGTTGATACAAGAACTGGACAGAAGGTAGCGATAAAAAAGCTAGCCAGACCATTTCAGTCAGCCGTACATGCAAAACGCACGTACAGGGAACTTCGTATGTTGAAACATATGAATCACGAAAATGTGAGTACGTGTATGTGAATTTACATACATATAGGTTTAATATATTTTTGAAATTGGCACTGTAGGTATTCATGAATTTAGAAACTTTGTCTTGCTACTAAACTTAGAAATAACAGTGTTCTATATAACGAGCTTAATTGTTATACTACTATTATTAATCTATAACATCCAAATACTTTTCATGATATTTTTCATTCCAGGTAATCGGTTTGCTAGATGTGTTTCATCCAAATTCTTCTCTAGAACATTTTCAGCAAGTGTAAGTACTTCGATGTAGTTTTATAATTTTGATTGTCTCTCTTCAACTTCTTGATTGTGACTCCTTGTCATGTTTTAGTAATCACATGTACTTTTAATAGATATTTAGTTACGCATCTGATGGGTGCTGATCTCAATAATATTGTAAGAACACAAAAACTTTCGGACGATCATGTACAGTTTCTTGTTTATCAAATCCTTCGTGGTCTCAAATATATTCATTCTGCGGGTATAATACACAGGGTAAAGTGTTATAGTTGATAATAAGAATTTAAATGTGGTTGGATTGTTTTAAATGCATTATTTGGAATTGCAAAATTTAGGATTTGAAACCTTCTAACATAGCGGTGAATGAGGATTGCGAGCTGAAAATTTTGGACTTTGGATTAGCCAGACCTACAGAAAATGAAATGACTGGCTATGTTGCTACGAGATGGTACAGAGCACCTGAAATTATGCTCAATTGGATGCATTATAATCAAACAGGTAGTTATTATTTCTTCTCTTTCTTCTCAAATATCTTGTAATACATTGTGTAATATTTATGCTTTTTAGTTGATATATGGTCTGTTGGATGTATAATGGCCGAACTTTTAACTGGGAGAACATTATTTCCAGGAACAGATCGTATCCTTTTAAACAGTCATGCTTTCTATAATTTCTCTTAATATTAATGTCTAATAATCTAAATCAATGTTGATTTCCATCTAATTACATTGTACTTGTGCGCACACAAACTTCTTTTATAATTGTTCAACGAATATTACGAATCTTTAACCATTTTAAAATTAAAAGATACGTGCTTTTTGCTAAGGCTCTACATGGCTTCTTTCTTGCTTTAACATCTTCGATCGTTTTACTAATATGTATATTAATCAACATTGTATTTTATTTGTCAGATGGCAAAAAATTTTGATTTAGCTTCTGTTTGATAGCAAGGGATAAAAACGCTATTTGAATATGTATATATTCTTTAATATGCATCAATGCACGAAATTATCTGTTGTTTTATCATGTAATAATCAAAGTATTCACATAGTGAAAGTAGAAAAAGGTATGGTGGAACCTTAGCAAGAGCAGATATACATCAATTGAACTTAATAATGGAAATACTGGGTACTCCACGAGACGAGTTTATGCAAAAAATTTCGTCAGAGTCGGTAAGTAATCTTTGAGTCGCTAAACAATAATTTATCCACAGAGGAAGCCTGAATAATTTAAGTAAATGCATGTTGCGCATTCATAATGTGTTACGATTCAAATGCCTCGCATGTTACACTTTTTTTTTTTTATTAATCTTTATGTATTTATCTCCGATTTATCTCCGATAAATTTCACTATATATGACTAAAATGGAACAATTATCTTCATAACATTTATAAACTAATTTGGAAAATATATGTTATTCGCATTTGTACTTTGGAATGCTAAGAAAATGCTTAAAATAACAATTACAATCACAATACATTTTACACTGCTTCAAATTTTCCTATTCCTATATAATAAATCATGCTTTGAACATACCTTAACTTTAAGCAGACATTGATCACCTAACACGAGTTTTAGTACTCTGTGGTACACCCACAGAGGAAACTTTAAGCAAAATTACCAGCCAAGAGGTAATTTTACTTTTTTAATTGTTTTTTTTAATTCTTTCCGCGTATTTAAATTTTGCTTTGAGTTTAAAAAGTAAATTAATAGTAAAATTAATAAAGTATAAACAAAATAAAATAAAATACGTAACGCATTTATGAGGTATTTCATGCACAATTTTTAAAGAATATTTTTGAGAAATATTATGCAAATGTTAAATTTTGAGATATTAAAAATCAGCTGTAGAAGTGAAAAATTAAGAAATAAAAATGTTGTTTTAGGCAAGAAATTACATACAAAGTTTACCTCCGTTAAAAAAGAAGAATTTCAAAGAAGTTTTTCGCGGGGCCAATCCTTTAGGTAAATTTTGAAGTAAACATTTTGTAAATTAAAAGTTACGAATTATTTTCACATGTTAAATTAATGTATTTTTTGTTACTTTTCAGCTATAGATTTACTTGAATTAATGTTAGAACTGGATGCAGAGAAACGAATTACAGCAGAAAAAGCTTTAGCTCATCCATATCTGGCACAGTATGCTGATCCAACTGATGAACCAGTATCTTTCCCATATGATCAGAGTTTTGAAGATATGGATTTACCTGTTGAAAAATGGAAAGGTTTGTCTTTGCTTTAATATATATATTTTTCATATATTTAAATAGTTATTGATATATCAATAAAATGGTAATTCATTTTTATTATTTTTAGAGCTTGTTTATCATGAAGTTATAAATTTTTTACCTCAACAATTACCTACAATAGTTCCGACGATTGAGTCTACTTCGTAAGATTACACCGATAGTATAAATAACACATAAGATAAGTAAGATAATACAGTAAGATAATCTTAACGATGAATAATTATAAAAAATACGTTATATACAAAGTGTAGTTCATTGTATATAATATAGTGTTACATAAGTAATGTTAATTATACAAATTTATTGGTATTTGAGTCAAAATGTATATTTTTGTTAATGACGTAACGATACAAGAAAGTGCTAATATTTTTCACACCAAGCATAAGTTTTAGAGTGTAAAGTCACCAAATATGTGACAAATATTTACATTCATGATTTTGTATGAATGTTTCTGTTATATGTTCACGAGTTTCGATACTTTGAAGCTACAATTGAAAGCACGCGTTAATAGTCTAAAATTTTATTCAGAATCTGAAGCAATATTCTTTATAAAAAAAAAAACCAAAAAACGAAGTACGTAATATAAAGGACAACAGTTCTCCAATAAAAATAAATTCTTACCAGTAGCCTACGAAATAGCTTCAAAGTATTAGATTTTGTTTCGTACGCTGTTGGTTCTAGTCTGCAACAGAGAACATAATGTATCGAATTTATCGTTAAAAATTCGTATTTTACACACACAGAAGTAATTTAAAATAATTTAATCAGTAATATCCTGTTATAATGATGCTTTTAACAACAAACGTGGCTGAATAAATTTTTTGATCTTTGTATTATTGTATTATTCGTTACTCGTGTTACGAACTATTTATATTATTATTTTACCATGTACATTAAAATCAATAGTTAAGCAAACTATTGATTGAACATATGTCATGTACTCTTTCATTTTTTTTTCCATGTATATTTTTCTAAATTCTAGTAATTTTTTGAACCTTACGTATGTATGATGTGTAATCAGAACGTAATTCAGTCGTCACGTTCTTTCAGCATACAAATTCCCGCTTTGAATTTTAGTATAGGCTCAAGACATGTACATAAAGTTTTTATATGTAAATAATGACATGCATGCAAGAGTGTGAAGGCATTAAATAACCTGATCATGCTGTAAACGAGGGGAACAATTTTATCATGCCAGTTGCATGGACCGATAGCCTAACACTGAGATTAGTAACCTTCTATAGTAAACATGAGTGTTTGAGAAATCCTTTTCATCCAGACTACAAGAATAAGCAGTGTCGTTACAAGGCTTATAAACAGATAGTGAATTCTATGAACGTTTGTGGCTTAACGATTTACGATTGTATCAAAAGAGTTACCTCTGTGAAGGCCCAATATTGTTACGAGTTGTCTAAGATCAGTGCTGCAATTTCTTGCGAGAAATTTTACAGACCAACGACAAGCTGGTTTCCAATAGTTCACGAGCTGTTTTTCCCGTTTGTACCAATTTATAATTGTGCAAGTGACTGCTACAAGGTGTGTATAATTTTTATTTGTTTATTATTTTGGTATCAATTTCAATTCAGCCTTTAACACTAATTTTGTTGTAGACGTATGGCGACAGAACAGACACGTATGAAAATTATAACGAAACGCAGGATCCATCGACACGTTCGTTTTTCGTGGAACAGAGAGTATTAAGCACAGACTGCGATTGCCCGCACGCAACATGTTATTGCGATAAATTAAACGTAGTTAAATCTCGTCTTAGGTAATTTATTTTATTTATCACGATATTAGCAATTGGTAAGATGTATTAAAACGTTGCTCATTTAGGAAATCAGAAAGATTATCTTCCTCTCGGGCAGAAGGTGAGGGAATCGTTACTTTGCAAAGTACAACGTTAGATTGCAAAGATTATGCTCATCCGCAGAGAGTATCTCGAGTTGATGTCGGGAGCAGTACTAAGAAAGGTATCAGTGTCGAGCAGGCAACACAATCCGAAATCTCTTATTTCAAAACCGCGTGTGCAGCTTGTCAAGTATGTGTGGAGAATGAGTTGCCTCGCAATTTGACGAGGAATGATCTGGTAAATAGATTCTTGTTCTTAGTACAGTCAGCAAGAACGTGAAGTTTATCGCAAGTAGAACTGTACGTAACTGTACAACGAAATAATTTTTAGGTAGAAGCAAACGCTAGTTGCACAGATTGTGTTTTACCAGAAGAAAATATTAAAGGGAAAAGAAAAGTTGACGAGTTCGATATGTTTGGAAGGAGTATTGCGTTTCAACTGCGGAATGTAAATTTTGGTGAATATTTTAATACCGTAGTATATTTTAAATATAATTGTTGAGATGAAATTATTTATCTTCAGAAATTGCTATTGAGCTGGAGAAACGTATACAGGATCTAATTGCGCAAGAACGTTTAGATCACATGAAATTGACATATTCGGATTGTACATCGTCCAAATGCAGTGAATGTGCGATTTTGCGCGAGGAATTGGTTTGCAGCTGCGGCCTTCCGGTTATCATGATCAAGCCAGATTCATCCTGCGATTTTCATTGCAAGCAATAAATAACAACTCTTGCGAATTGTCTATATTTGTTCAGCGTTTAGGGAAAAATTTTGTCAAAAATATAATAAAGTAGGTTCTAGTGCTAACGCGTAGAATCGCAGTGAAATAAAGTTAACAAAGCAACAGAGTTTGACAAATGCTTCCGTTCGATGTATCGCGCGGTCAAGTTCAGTCGCGTTCTCTAACTGAAACTGATTTCATCTCGTGTTTCACAAGCGTGTAAAATTGTAAACGTACAAAAAGTCACAAGTACTATTTTTACAGAGATATTTGTTATCGAAATATTTGTTCGTACTGCGAAAAAAAAAAAAAATGCCGTCCAAATGGAATGAGAGACTAGTGATCAGCTTTTTGAAAGCGTACAAGCAATATCCATGCCTCTGGAATCCTTATCACAGGCATTATTATAACTGTTACGAGAAGAACAAGGCATTGCAAAGAATTATTGACGATCTTGGTATACCTGGTTTTACTATAACCGATTATTTGTACCAGATCAAGAACATAAAAGAAAAGTAATGTACGACCGGTAGTTTCGGTAATGAACATTATGAAAGGAGTAAGAGAGAAAACAAAACAAAAAAGAAAAAACACCATAAACAAGTGTAGTTTGTTCTTAAAAAAGAATTATTGAATTTTTGAATAAAAGACTTGGCTTAAATCTTTCAGAAATTAGAGCATGCAGTGAAGAATCAATAAAAATCTTAAAGATTTATAAGATCTTTTCGCTACGAAAAATATATTAAATCATTGTCTTACTTAACAAACTATATTGTTGAATAGTTTTAATTGAAAATAATTACTTTTGTACAACAATGTGTTAACAAAGTGCAATGTACGTATTTAAATAACGAGTAATATTTTCATTGCTACAGATATAAGTTGGAACAAATACGAACGATTCAAAGTCTACAGTCTTACAAACAATATAAATCGCCATTTTCCTGGTATAACATTGTGGCAGATATGTTGGCGAAGGTAATCGACGATGAAGAAAGGGAAAACGATCATCGGCTCCGTGAACCGATTTCCGTTCGTAGATCCTTGAGCAGTGACTGTATCAAGGATTCACAGGGAGGGAAAAGAGGGAGATCAGACGCAAAATTTCTGAAAGCTCATCCGTGCAACAACGTTACCTCTGATCAGGTGACTTCGAGGAGGAGCAAATCGGTGGACAAGCCATCTCATTGCGATGAGAAACATAATTCATCGAAGAGAACGATAATAAAAGAGAAGAGTGAGAGAAGAGTAAGACACGTTCCTTGTCCATCCTATAGACCAAAGAAGGATTGTGAAGAAGATGAACTTTTGAGTTGTAGACCCACCAGAGATGTCGAACCTGAGGAGATAGGTAAAGAATTTAAAAAGTTCTAAAGATAATATATATATATATATTGAGAAAAGAAATAGAGTAGCTATAGAGTGTGATAGTTTGATCTTCTTATCATTTTCACAAGAATATTATCCGGCTGTTCCAAGCAACTCGGTGGATTCTATACTTGATACTGATCTCCCTTTAACAAGAGAAAATGGTAAAAATTATAGTAGATTTTTGAAGTGTCCAGCGTGTGGCTGGGAAGATGTAAAACACAAGGATACTGATGAAAAAAACGAAAGGAGAAGTTATGTTCCTTGTTCTGAATACAATAAAGATCTTCCTGGCGAATATAGCGCATGTGTCGGATGTGACAAAATTGCACATGATGGTACGTAATCGATGACTATAAATTAATAGAAATATATATATGTTTTTTTTAATTTTTGATATTGACATTTGGATCCTAAAAACTGTGCAGACACTCGTTTAAACCCATCTATTCATTTTCATTTAGATCTACATTATCAATCAGTAGTGAATACTGATTTATCTGAATACTTGAAGAAGTACGATTCTAGGAATTTCAAACTTTTAGAGTGGTTATCGAAACATCCATCAGCCGTATCTTTAATAAAACCTCCTGCTGATTCACCAATTTTGTCGCCCGTGGAATCTGTTAAAACTACAGAGAAACATGCAGATGCAGAGGTACAACATAGTGAAGATCTAAAAGAGCCTTCAAAAGTTGATGTTCTAATATCACCATCGATTCAAACGCAAGTTGTACAAATCGACCCTGCGGCAACGCATAAATTACAATTTAGTACCATAAAAGCTCAACTCGAGTTAATTTTATCGGGATCGATCGAACGTTCAAGACTAAATGAATTCGCAGAAAGTGTTACTCGAGTTACAAAATCAGTACAGAGCGCAGAATCACCCGCAAAACAAACGCGATTTTCTTTCGAGAGTGAAAAACATGAAATAGGCGTCAACACAGTGGATGCTTTTGACAAAGCATTGGACAATACAGTTTGCGTGTCGGGTGAAATGAAGAAATGCGTTTCGATTCAAACTTTAGACGAGAAAGAAGAGGAACGAAACAAATATTACAAGGATGACACGATGAAAGAAGTAGCAATAAATGTGGTAGATCAAACTTCAAAAGGAATGCAGAGTGCCATTTGTGTATCACGTGGAAATTCAGCCTGTCGTATGGCTTCAGAAAAGAAGTTAGAACTTGGCACTACCACGTCCGTGCATCAAGTACGTAGCGTTTCATGCATGACGTCGGAGAATGCTAAAGAATTCAAATCGAATTTCGTACAGTGCGTCTCTAAAGAAAAACTTAAAGCTTTGACTCGATCTGAATCTCACGACTCTGTGAAACATTGCATTCGAGATGTAAAATCGAAACATCTTGTCGAGAAAAGAAGTAAGCATTTCAATTGTCTCTGTTTTGTAACTTAATGTAGCGCAATACTATACAAAATGTTACAAAGTGCGTGAAAGACATTTGTAAATGTTTTCATCTTGCATGAAACAATAGTGTTACATGTAACATTACATGCAACAGAATAATCGTGTATAAATTTTAATTAATAGCTCAAGAATTTGAGGATCCATGCACAACGGATACATGTCCTTGGAATATACTACATCTCAGTAAAAATCCTATTGTAGCTCCAGTTTTACAACAACTACTGCAAAATATATTATCTATGCACGAGCAGAGAACGCAAGGTATAAAGTTAAACAGACAAATTAGCCTAAATAAATTTATATATTAATTTTCATGATTTAACTAATTTCAGAGTATAAATGTCGCCTAAAAGAAAATTGTTTGATCGACGGGAGCAAAATGGTGATAGCAATTAAAGAATATATAAAGATGCTAGAATCAAGTATTATCAGGGACGATTTGTCAGAATTTTCTGGTAAATTTGATAAGAAATCATCTTTAGAAGAAGTTCGAAGGGAACCAAGTTTGAGAGAAACTGGCACGTGTATCACCCGCGATGATAAATCTACCGTGACTGAAGAGAATATCTTTGTGGTATTGCCATCCGTATTCACGAAAAGCGATGAAGGACGGAAAGCCGTAGAAGACAATATGTTAATATTAGAAAAAACCAAGAGGAAACATTCGATGTTGGATAAGAAAGTTTGTACTCATTTGAATTGTAAAGATGTTGGTATTAGTAGATCGTTAGTACAGCTGTCTAGTCGCGACATGGAAGTTCAGAGTGATACTCGATCGTTCAAGGATTCCGTATGTGTCGCAAAGTACGAAGATACGACAAAAAAAGTAAGCGTCGGCACTCAGAAACGAGATCCCATACTGGTTCGAGTGATCAAATGCAATGAGAGTCAGCCGATAGTAAGGTCGGATAAAGGAACATTAACTCTGAGAACGGACATGAATTTTGCCAAAAGATATACAAGTAAACGTGTAGAGACATGTGGCCGATCAACTTGCATTCCGTCTACTGTTTGTCGAATGTCGAACGAAGCTAATTTAAAATCTGCTTTTCGTAAGGAGCGCGACAATGAAATAATCGAAGACTACGACATATGCGATATAAATTGTAAAGGGAAAATGTCGTACGATTGGACTGACGTGACAAACGTCGATATACTTTCAAATATGACAAACTCAAGAATTCCAGTGTGCATGAAGTCGCCACGAAAATACACATACGCGAGAAGCAAATGATTAATTAATGTTACACATACGTACGTGTTAAGATTACAATTGAGAATGACGTTTAAAATTTTTATTTGTCGAACCTTGTGATTGAAACACGTGGATGTACATTTAGAAAATATATTATTCTAGCATTTTTTATTCTTTAAAACTATATTTTTGTCCTCTACATCATAACATCCATTGGGAAAATAATAAATCAACTGGAGGATATAGAAGAACAAACTTCATTTTATTACATGAAAATGTATAACGTTCTGTCGGTTTGGAATATTAATTTACTTAATTATTCAATTTTTATAGTAAATTATAGTCACATGTCGTTGAGTCCAAGGCAAACGCTTGATACACGTGTCTATGGTGTGCGGAATTGGAAAAAAGTCTCGCGGAACAGCAAAAGAATAAAGAGACTAGTTCCTTTTACTCACTGTCACGCTGTGCCATATGATGTTATTTGTTATAATGTGAATATTTATAATATCCTTATATTTAAGATTCCATTGAATCTATCCGAAACAACCGACCAGACCATTTCTTTCACGAGACTTTTTTTCATTTCGGCACCAATTATACCAATTGTCGGTATCTAATTATAATAAAATAGTATAAAAGAGCTTTACTTTTCCTCGTTGATATATTTACGTCATATGTAGATTTCATTTGTTATCCGAAGTTTCATTATCAGAAGTCTTATTGTTTGGATACGCATTAAAATTATCTTAATGCATAAATTCGATAACCTGAGTACATCTCCTCGTGATAGATATCGTAATTGGTAATTAATTCGTTTACGCAAATTACATAATTACGTAATCGATATTACAAATCGAACGTTACTAATAATATATTTCAACGTACACGTACTCAAGAATTGCACTTCACTCTACAAAAATTATTTTTTTTTTTTTTTTTTTTTTAATTCAATCGTTAAAACGTTATATGAAATTATATATATGTACATTATTGAAAAATCAACAATAGATACGTCTTCGATCATCGAGCAAGGATTTTATTGTTTCTAACGATTATCTCGATAGAGATAATATTGTGTGTGTGTTACTCTTAACGATGGAAGTCAATATTCTCAAACACATGCCACTTTGTCCATAGTCACATCTTAATACGTGAGTATCGCCTGATTAGTTTGAATTGATTCCATTCATTAACCATCGAACTGCGGATGCTCCGCTAACTAGTATTGTGGGCCGGCGAATGCGGGGTTCGTTTGGACCCCGCATTCACCGACGGAAGATCGATTCTTAGCATATCAATGCTAGTATTAACGTTCGTATTAGAAGAATCTTACGTGTACCTATATTGAAAAAGAAAAAAAGAAATAATATCTTGAATACATACATATCGTACCGCGCAAATTTGAAATTTAAATTATGTAACAGCAAAATTATCTAACATATATATATATATATACATATACGTGAAATTTACAAACATTTAGTCCTTTTTCTTGGCATCTGCTTTCTCGTCTTTAGCTTGGCCTCGTCCCAGAAATTTGGCTAACGAATCCCAAATTCCTCCAAAGAACAACGCACAGAATAGATTTTCAAACGGTACAAATGGATCATGAATTCCAAGTAAAATGGACGATAGCTGGAATAATATTAATAGTGGTTGCATTTAAAAAAGATAAAAATAATAATTAGTTCCCATGAAAAGAAAGAAATTAAAAATTTTGATTACCTTGAAATATACGAAGAAGATAACAATACCAAAGTAAACCAACGCGTGAGGTGCTGAAATAAGATCAGTCTTTTTGTCTAAGACGAAAATAATGGATGCTACCATTGATGCTTTCGTAGGGCTAGAAAAATAAAACATTACACGTTATTCATTCTGATCTTGATTTATAAAAGAACAAAATGAGAAAATAAACGTACAAGCTAGGTTGCATAAATTCCATAGCAGTTGGAGTCCATACTCCTCGTATAAGGCGTTCAAAAAGTTTTGTAAAACCTGCTCCATTTCCTATAATGAAACAAATCAAACGAATTAATTTTATATATTATATATCTTTGCTATACATGCTTTTACCTTTGAGCGTCCCAATCAACACCATAATAAGATATGCATTTGGATAAAGTTTCCCTGCATGAGTTACTCCATCATATACCTTTTTACACCTATAAATTATTGTATCATAATTTGGGTGTGAAAAATTGTAAAATGTAGAAAAATTAATGACAGGAGGAAAGATAAAATAAGAGACAAATAATTGGTTATTACTATTGTGTACTCACCTATATATTTCCTTCATGGTAGCACATACTATCTTCACTGGTAAAAACTTAGCAATTTTATATCCAATATCAAATGGTGTATAAAATACCACGTACCTATACAACAAATAAATTAATAACAACACGTTATTAAAAATTATGAAAAGACGTTAATTTAACTAAGAGAAGTAACTTTTATACAACATATTTATAACTTTAAATTTAACAATTTATTTGTATATATAATTAATATATATAATAATAAATTAATATATAATTATGTAAAATTAATAATTAATTATTGTATTTTCATACTAACCAAACAATAGTCGCTACTATCATTTGTGATGTATCTTTTAAAGGTGCAAGAATTGGCTCTCCTAAAAGACCATTGCATAGCATACCACTTGCAAACACTACCAGCATTGTTGAAAGCCAGCATGACAGAGGATGTTTTCGAGAAAACGCGTGAGCACCTATTTAATAAAATTACAGTAATATAAAGTCATAAAAAATTATGAAAGTCATAGTTGAAAACAGCTTAATAAATTACAATATTTTGTTTCAGGTTTTTATATATTTTATTAAATATCTAACATAGAATGAAAAATTTAATTTACAAAGATACATTCAAGATACAATAGATTTCCTATTTTCTAACACACCATGAAATATCAAAGGGGTATATTCTTTTAAGTAGGTCGCTTGGAATCCTTACAAGTACAGTATCTTACATGTGTTTGTGCAAACATAATGCCAGCTTACTATAAACATGAAAATAATGTTTTTTTATTACGTATTTTAGACTATAACATTACACAAAAACTTATTTAAGGAAATATAAAGATAATTAAAATATACATTTAATAATGAAAATTATATTTCATAGATACATGATTTTATCTATTATTTAAGTACCATAACTGTTATCAAGGAATATGAAAGGCATACAAATTCTTTGAATTATTATTCAAAGATTGCTACTGCATGGTCCATTGCATAAGAAAGTCATTGAAACAATAGTTTCACAACTATATCTGGAAACAGTACTACATCTTACACAGTAAGCTCTCATGTTTTAAAACACATACCATGATTTATTTTTCACAATCATTTATTTATACAAAGTTATTCATATAACTTTGAGAAGCATAAGAGGAGATAGAAATTAGGGCGAAAGATTTGAGAAAAAAATTTGGCGTACCCACAAGGATGTATACTGAAATAGATTAGCCAGATACATTCAGCGAATGTCACAAAATAGGATTATTCTAATTGTGCCACATACCATGTGAGAATAATCTCCTCTTTCTCTCTCTTTCTCTCTCTCTCTCTGTATCTCTAAACAATTATTGCGAATCTTTTTCAAGCAACGTCATTAAAAGAAGAAATTTCATTACCGTTCTTATTCTATTTAAACAATACTGACACGAAATATTAATATTAATATTATGTAATTAATAAAATATTAATATTACACTGAGAAAATTGCTCGAAAAAAGATAGCAGGGACAACGCTTAAAAATAAAAGAATCCACTTGTTACAGGTGAAGAGGGTTCTTTCGGCTTGTGTAATATTAAACGAGATTAAAGGGAAGCCCGTTTGATATTAACAATGAAACAACGAAAAATACAACGTGGAGGGAAGCGTGAAGGAGGAACGCGTTAAAAAAGAATAGAGAGAGAGAGGTAAAAATGGTTGGAGGCGAAACATAATCTTAGAAAAGGTGTAAGCTGGCACTGGGCAGATTAAATTTAGAATCGGTCGGGCAAGGCTTAGGCTTACCGGGTCCTAAATCCTCTCTGACGTGTAACGCGCATAGTACGCAGTGCGCGATATCAAAATACGGGAACATTTTCAATTTAATGACCTGATTGGCCATGTCCAGGAACGCCTCGGGATCCATTTCCGATCGATTTTTTTACACTCGTTCCCTGGCAAGAAAAAACTGTTTTGCACACAGGGATCTTCCCCGTTCACGTGGAATCGTATCACTCCGGCGTTCGACGATCTTCGATTTTGAAACGGACTCACAAACGCCCGCGAACGACGCTAGCTACGCGCCGTCTGCTAGACTTGGTCGTCTGCTAGTTACGGAATCGGTCCCTACCATTAGGAATCTTATCGTCGAACAAGCAAGTCTCTCCCTCTTTGAAACTTCCTCCTACAGATGGCAGTAAACGACTGCATCTGTGTCTTTCTTTTTTCTCTTCTTTTTTCTTTTTTTGGTTGCGTTTATCTTTCGAACGAACTCTTCGACTCTTGGACCATCGATGAACCATCTCTACTGTATTCTCAGTAGCGAAGTAAATTCACAGTTAAATTGAAGCTTGCACGTGGATCTTTACAGTGGGAAAAAGATTCTGGAAAATTTCATTAAAATGTTTTTTTTTTTTTGAAAATGAATAAAATGTTCAATCTTGTCATTCTTTTTATTATTTTTCAAGTTTCTGTTCTTAGGATAATTTTCGTACATTTTTGGGCCTTCTAATGGCATACTAAATTCCAATTTCTGTTATGTTTATTAATACATTTAGATTGATACAGGATATATTTATATATTTATTAAAAAATATCGCTCGGATAATGGACTAAACGTAAATTATTCAAAATTAAACTTTTATATCGTACATGCATATATATGTTACGATGTATGATATATATATGTGTGTGTATATATACACAGACACATATAATATTTATTATACAAGAGAAAGATGTATATCTTTTCTGAGATAAGTATATATCTCAGAGGAAAAAAACAATGAATGCTTTTAAAATCTGATTACATTAAGCAATTTCATTAATCACCTTCTCTTTCTTTGCGCATAAAAATTCCGAGATATTAAAAAGACATATTAAGGACAAATTCAATACAATCACAAAACCCGCAAGTCGAGAGTGATCGTGTAATTATGTAACATCGTGTGCGATAATTTTCTTTTCGCATAAATAAGTGAAAGTCATCGTACGCGCGATGAATTCCACCTGTATAGAAATCATTTATTTCATTCCAATATCTTGTGCACGCACGTTTGGAACATTTCTCTCTCTTTTTTCTTTTTAGCTTTTGTAATTTCATTGCGACGAATACTCTATTTTTGCTAACTATCCCGCAATGCTATGTTCAGGTGTATATAGGCTCGTGTACTCGTGTTAGCGGGTATCGAGTAACCTATCTAAGCAGCATCTACACGCAAATCTTTATTTAAAAAAAGAAAAGAAAATGTGATATGGCTATCTAATCGCGGCACATGATTGCATGTCGCTATAACAGTAATGTAATTTAAATGTGCTTTAACGCAGATCGAGTTGACCGATAAAAAATGATTCACGATAGTCCAACAGCGAGATGCGAAAAAAAGTGAATTTAAATTAACCGACGGCGGTTAGTAACAATTTAATAAGAAACACAGACACAACGAAAGGTAGGTACTTGTTCTGATTTGAATACACATTGTATTTATTGAAGTAGAGTTTGCATCTCAAGTGACAAATTGTCGTGTAAATTGAAAACACGACAAGAAGAAACCTCGGTAAGACTTAAGAACTTTTTCGTCTGTTTCATACGCGAAAGCCAAAGGATATCGGAAATTTCATTCATACAAGGTGTACTCTGTTGACACGTGTAAATATTTGATCAATGCGTCGAACAAAGTCGAATACTGTACCCTCTTGTCTTTGATCCAACTTTGATTCAAAGATTTCATTATTTTTGAAAGTGCCTTCCGCCCTTGAACGCAAACAATGGTAAGATCACCTCTGTTCACTCTGTTGGTGTAGTTATTATTTTCTTTTTCTGTACTGACAATGATATCTTTCAGAGAGACGGAATAAGATTACGTCATGTTTCCAAAAGATCTGCCAGTGATGTGCTGTACGAGGATAAAGTTTCTTCAAAGAAGAAAGAAGTACTGCCAAATGAAACTCAACATTTACTTTTTTTGTTTACATTCTATCTGTTTGTATCCATTATCATCATTACATTCGAGAAGAAATTGCCCGAGCCATTGATGATAAATAAAGAAATTCTACATCCGGGGAGATTTATAGCTGAAAGAGCGCATAATCATCTCCTGAATATCACGTCCATCGGGCCACGAATTGTTGGAAGTTACGAGAACGAGGTGTTGGCAATTAAATATTTAAGAAACATTATCAGTAACATAGTTAAAAATGCCAATGAGAATCATAAGATTGCGGTTAATGTAACCAAGCATAGTGGAGCTTTTCCTTTGAAATTTCTGGATGGAATGACAAATGTATATAGAAATGTACAAAATGTCATTGTTAAGATTGGTCCTCATAGACATACGCAAAGCAGTTTATTGATAAATTGTCATTTCGATACTTTTCCAGAAAGTCCTGGTAAAGATTCATTGAAATACAATCTGTTTTTGAGTGATGAATGATTAAAGAACTAAATATTAATGCAGCTTTTTCTTTTAGGTGGTTCTGATGATGGAGCTAGTTGTGCTGTGATGTTAGAAATTTTACGTGTGATTTCTCATAGCCCAAAGTTGTTAAAGCATAATGTTATATTTTTGTTTAATGGTGCTGAAGAAAACTTATTACAGGTACGTCAATTCTGTCTAATTGGTATCTAATTAAGTTTACTTCATTTTTTGAAAGATAAATTCAATTGCTTAAATTGTATAGGCATCTCATGGTTTTATAACACAACATCCTTGGGCTAAGGAAGTACGAGCTTTCATAAATTTAGAAGCTTGTGGTGCAGGCGGTCGTGAATTATTATTTCAGGCTGGTCCTGATAGCTCCTGGATGCTTCAGGTACTATTGAACAATAAATTGTTTCTTATTATAAGTATTACAATATTACGTTGTCATCTTTTTCCACAGATATATGCTAAATCTGTTCCTTATCCCTATGCATCATCTTTGGCCCAAGAAATATTTGAAAGTGGTATTGTACCTGGAGATACTGACTTTCGAATATTTAGAGACTTTGGAAATGTTTCTGGTATTTATTCTATAGTAACTATTTTAATATTTTTGCTTCTATAAAGAATATTTATATTTTTTTAAAAAAAACTGTAGGTCTTGATTTTGCTTGGGCAACCAATGGTTATGTATACCATACTAAATTTGATAATATTCACCAAATACCATTGGGATCTCTACAAAGAACTGGAGATAATATACTTGCTTTATTAGAAGGAATAGTGTTAGATAATTATTTATCTGAGGTGCCACTTCAAGATCATACGGGGAATCCTGTGTTTTTTGACTTTTTAGGCATATTTGTAGTTAGGTGGCCACAGTATGTGGCAAGTACAATTAATATGATTAGTATAGCCGCTGGCATATATTCAATATATTTAAATATGCGAAATGCTCGACGAGGTATGTACGGTGTGTTAAATCAAAACTGTTAACATGGAACAGAAAATGTAATAAAACATTTTTCATTTTCATTCAGATGTAAAGAAGCCAATGTATTTAAAACATTTATTATTATGCACCGGAGCAATAGTCGTTTCATGGATGGTGTCTATATTTTCATGTACGTTAATTGCCCTTATTCTTACTAAACTTGGAAAAGTTATGAGTTGGTATGCGAGACCAGCATGGTTGTTTTTCCTATACGTAGTTCCAACTATTTTCGTATCAATGACATTTTTCTTATTTCTTGGATCACGTCAAAAGAAGGCAAGTTTATAGTAATTTATACACAATGATTTATATCTTTTTTACAAGTATAATAAATTTTCCTTTAATTGGTGTTTTATAGGAAGTTAAATCTGCGTGGGTTTTGTACCAAATATACTGTGATTCGTACTCTTTAATATGGATATCTGTTCTTTTCTATTGTGTTATATTTGAAATACGGTCTGGTTTTATACCATTACATTGGGTCGTATTCCCGACTGTTGGAAATATTGTTCGATGTAACTTCTTTAATAAGTGGAGAGGTATGGTCTTAATATAGTGGAACAGTAATATGATGGAATTAAATATGTTACTCCAATTGATTTTACTCGTAGGTTGGAAATGGCTGTTTTATTATTTAATAACGATGTGTCTACCTTACATACAATCATTTTACTTAGTAATTGGCGCTCTTTATCTTTTTATTCCCATAATGGGGCGATCTGGTAGCAGCATAAATTCAGAAGTTGTTATGGCTAATATGTTGTGCATTCTCTTTTCCTTATTACTTAGTTTCACGGTAAATTGTTTAAATTATTATCAAAATGAAAGTTTCCGAAAAGACTGCGTGAATATGATTTAAGAACCAACATTCTGTTTTTAGTTACCATTTGTACTTTTAATAAAAAATGCGGAGAGAATCCTAAGCGTGTTAGTGGGAATATTTTTGATAACTGTAGGGGTATTAATTTTGACTCCGCTTGGCTTTCCTTATAGCGGTGATTTATCGTCGTTGGCACCGGAGAGATTTATGATTGCGGTATGAACTAAAATTTTTACAATTCTTTTATTTGGAAAGCAATTGTGTTATATCAAATAAACATTCAATTTGCAGCACACACAAAGACAATATTACGATATAAATGGTAATTTACGGCAATCTGGGACAGGTTATTGGATAGCTGATTTAGACATGAATAGCCCACATAGCGTGGAAGCTATGGTACCTGAAATAGGTGCTGTAACATCAACAATAAAAGATTGTGAAAAAGAATTATATTGCGGTCTACCATATTTTATGCCTGTTACGACATTTTTATGGTACTTTCATAATATTGAATTCTTTAAGTTTTTTCGAGACATTGGAAAATTTAAGTAAATATATATTTTATACAAAAATATTTTCCAGGAAAACAAGCTGGATTCCAGGTCCTGCACCGTTGATTACTATACCGACAAAACTTGAACTCGTTTCAAAGTCTATAAAACAAAATAGTGTTAGTTTTACCTTCAACGTTACAGGTACGCCTTCTTTTGTAATTGTAATTTTTTTGTAAAACTGTTAGTTGATAATTAAAAATTCAATTGGAATTTTATCTTCAGGTCCCGATCATATAAGTATAATTTTATCTCCGTACAAAGGTGTTCATTTAAGAAAATGGTCTATTTTGGAAGGAAAACCGTTAGAAGGACCTAAATGGAATGATAGAGAAACTTATTTCATCTATTATTCTTGTGCATCTGATTGTGTTCCGTTTACATTTTCTCTTGAATTGAATGTGAGTAAAATACGAAATTCTCACGAATAATTGTCTAATTTGTTATTTTTTATATAGGTAAATAGTTCGCCGAAAACTCAATACTTATCAGTAGCACTGGGTGGTCACTTTTTACATGGTGAACATCAAACATCTTTAAGATTTAAACGATTCTTGGCACAATTTCCGTCGTGGACAGTCGTCACCCCATGGACAGCTACGTATACCTCTTGGCAATTTTAATATCACACGTAAAACTGCTTATTCTCTACCGATTCTCTGAATGCATTTTCGTGCAAACGGTTAACGACAGCCTAACAGAAACGGCACTGTACTACGTTTAAAAGATACATAATACCTAACAATGCAAATTATAAGCTTAAGAATTAGAGTAATCCCATATTATACATGCTAATTCTTTGCAATTGCAATATAACAAAATACATCGAGTAAAATTTAGGAGGAAAAAAAATGTTGAAGAATGAAACGTTTTTCATTCTATTTATATATAAATTTTTTACTAGCACGTTATTAGATCGAAAGAAATTTTTGAGATAGGGCTAAGTTAAGGTAGAACGATGCGAAGATAATAATTGTAAAAATTTTCGATTGTAGTTATCGTAAGCTACCGTGATTTAGCATATCAAACGTATGCCTTAGAACCATAGCTTTATTTAATTTTTAAATGCCAGAGAAACAACAATCTTAATCTGTAAAAGCAGATAGTAGTCCGAAAGGTATAGAAATACTGCAAAGCGATCACCATGTGATGATTATCTTTTTATTGTTATTCTTACGGTCGAGAATATTGTTCATCGAAGCAACGTGACTATGTGCATTTTATGATCCTGTGTGGGATAGTTTAGAAGCACAAACGCGCAATAGTCTGCTTTGTCATATATTATCGTATTAAGGTATCTCTCGATTCAATTTAAAGCGAAATTAATCTATAGCATTTCAATGTTCTCACCATCGAATTTTATAGTTAATTGCATACATTTACGTATTCGTGTTTTTAATAAACTTTGTTGAGTTTTTTTTTTTGTATTCTAACGATTGTTTCTAATGAGAATCATATCGGATTTATTATATTTATTAGATATTATATTTATTAGAATTCAAGTGATTTGTTAATGTTGATCCTTTTATAAGGATAAGTTGGGCTGTTGATGTTTTATCAAGTTACGTTTTTGAAGGAGAAACAATTCTTTCATTTCCAAGAGACTGAAGTTACTATGTAATTGTTAATTTATGTAATGTTTTGTTTTTATATCCTTAACAAATGTATGCAACATTTATAATTCAAATTCAATTTACATAGGATACGAAGCAGAGAGTAAATAGTTCAAAAGATTAAAACGCATATTTAATTAAGAAATATTTACCGAATTACACACGTTCAAGTTTAATTATAAGAAAATGCCAATATTGATAGCCAATTTTGTAGTGAGAAGTTCAAAGTATTAATAGGAGATAATATGAGAAATATAATGATAGTACTTTTACACCAATGTAAAAGAGAAACATATTCAAATGCATGTTCAGCTTGTTACAAACGCATTGAAAAATTTAATTTTCTACAATTAACACTTGATAATCTTGAATTCGGCTTCACTAGATAGACATCCTTGATTAAAGATTTATTTCAGTCACAACAAAAGATTGGAATGTTTCAAATCTTATATTTTACATTCTTTGTGATACTTCTTATAATCAGTTGAATAGTTAAAAACAGGTGATATATAGCGTGCAATTTTTGTTGTTCTATTGCACAAATTATTGTCAATGATTCTACTTAACGATATCGCACAACGTTAAACACATCAAGGTAATTTTGTTACAATGTTATTTACTATGTATTGTCAGAAATATTTGTCAAGAATTGGTTAAGAGGAACTGACATAAGGCAGTGGATGTTGTTACGACTTTGTTGTCCCTCGATTTTTTATGTTTGCTTTTTAAGAATTTATGTATTTAAATATCCTCGTATTCCTATTTCTTTCCAATGTTCACATTATAATGTTACATACGCGTTATTATTGTTATTTAGCGTTTCTTGGTAAACGACTAAAGTTTAACACAAATGAACAATAAAAGTGTTGACAATTAAATTTTCACGTTTATTATCTTCTTCCTGTTGCAACCATGTATATATATATATATAAGTGTTATTTACAAACTTGTTCAATTACAATGAGTGTTTTTTCGTTGTGTTTATTGATTCATTAGATAGATGTGTGCCTTAGTAAGAAAATTTGCCACTATAACAGGAAAATTTCTCGCAACTGTTGGGTCGTAATATTATGGAGTTAATTATCGTTACCACTGCCCATTGATCGATCGTATCAGTTTCCTGTTTCCGCGATCAACGATTACGGATACTGTGCCGAGATAAATTCCATTATCCGAATGGAATCAGGCTTTGACAGGCATTCAATTTCAAAATACTCCTCAACGCTTCAAACTTTCTGCTATTTAAAATTTGTTAACTTTCAAATCTTTCCAATGTCCACGTTCTTGGTTTCCATTTATTAAATATTTTTAAGTCTTAAAAATGTTGCGACTTTTTAAGTTTTAAACATTCAGATTACATTGTAAAATTTTGAAATATTACGAATTCCTAATTTTAAATTTTCAAATCTTTTCAGATTTTGGAATTCTCTTTTTTTTTTGCTGCAAAGCTGTAAATTTTCAAACTTTAATTAAAAAGAAAAAAGCAATTTTAGTTTCTTCAATGTAAAATGTAACTTTACATTTCAAAAAGTTTCATGCATCCTTGCAATCTCTCTCTAAACATCTGTCAGTGATCCATCCTTGGAGATCATCTTCGTTCAATAAAAAGATCATTCAATAACAACCTTGTTCTACCCTTAACTGTGTATAACATAATTCAATTTCTGAATCTTCTAATACTTGAGTTACCCACGTAAAATAATTTATTAATCATCTCTTTAATCCTGTGCAGTGTATCACTTCCATCCTGTTATAGAATCGTGTCATTATTAATCATGCGAATGGCCCTGAACTCTTCCAAAGTCTTAGCCACCTTGAAATCCTGCCACCTCCTGAAAACTTCTTTGAAATCTCAATTCTTTTCTCCTCTTCCTCCATCTCTTTCTCTCTTCGTTCCTACCACCTCCTGAAAACTTCTTTGAAATCTCAATTCTTTCCTTCTCCTCCTCCATCTCTTTCTCTTTCTCTTTCTCTCCTCGTACCTGCCACTTCCTGAAAACTTCTTTGAAATCTCAATTCTTTCCTCCTCTTCCTCCATCTCTTTCTCTTTCTCTTTCTCTCCTCGTTCCTACCACCTCCTGAAAACTTTGAAATCTCAATCCTTTCCTTCTCCTCCTCCACCTCTTTCTCTTTCTCTTTCTCTCCTCGTACCTGCCACTTCCTGAAAACTTTGAAATCTCAATTCTTTCCTCCTCCTACACCTCTTTCTCTTTCTCCTTCTATCTCTCCTTCTTTCTCTCATCGTTCCTGCCACCTCCTGAAAACTTCTTTAAAATCTCAAATCTTTCCTCCTCCTCCTCCTGCACCTCTTTCTCTTTCTCTTTCTGTCTCTCCCTCTTTATCTCCTCGTTCCTGCCACCTCCTGAAAACTTCATTGAAATTCTCAATTCTTTCCTCCTCCTCCTCCTCCTATACCTCTTTCTCTTTCTCTTTCTGTCTCTCCCTCCTTCTCTGCTCGCTCCTTCCTCTTTTCACCGGTGCTTTCGTAAGAAACGTGTCAATATTGACGCACCGGCATCCTGTAAGACGAGACCGATTTCCTGGTCGGGGCGACACTGATCTGCAAACGGGTCGCGGTGTTCACGAGCCACGAACCGTGAAAACGGCTCGATAATCGCGGCGAGGTTCGTTGATTCGTCGCAACCGTGTCATCGGCTACCTGTTACACTCGACTCGATAAACCACGGAAGGGGGGGGGGGGGGTTCAAGGAGGGGGAGAGGAGGAGAGAAGAAAGAGAAAGAAAGAGTTATCAGTTATGGTTTCGCGATAAGCGGAAGGGGGCGATACATCGTTCAGATAAAAAGTCTCCTCGATGCCTCAGGAAAACCGGTCGAAACAATACCTTTCTTTTTTTTTTTTCCCCATTCGTTTCGTTGTATCGCGGATCGCGGTTATCTTAATGGGAATTCTCAGTCAGTCAGTTCGGCTCGTTCCTCGATCGATCTCGCGGCGCGTGTCGACCGATAACGCCTCCACGCGAATCGAAATGATTCGAATGGGACTGGCGACAAAGTGAAACTCGCGTGAACGAACGATTCGGAAGTAATTGTCACGTTGGACAATTGGAGATGTTGAAATTGTTCCGTAAAATCGGAGGTAAGGTTTCGAGCTGCTTGGCTTTTTACTTCTTTTCTTTTTTAATTAATTTTAGTCGAACTCACGGACTTTTACTTGTACTTGTGATTCGTGAAATTTAAAGGTGCACGAAGCACACGAAAATAAACTGACAAATAAAATGTTCATCGTGACATTTATGGTGTGAAGCAAGTTTCTGCTTAGGCTTCATTTTTTCGATTATATCTATTTGAAAAAAAATAAATAAATAAATATATGTATATATGTAAATTTTCAGAGAAAAATATGTGAATAGTCTCGGTCCACTGATCGGTTTTTCTTTTGCGCGCGTTTCGAGGCGAAAATGTTCCGATCGTGCGGTCAAATTATGTAACGGAGACTATTAGAGTTCAGTGCGGTATTTGCGTGGAAGATTGCACGCCCGATTATTTTCAGCCACGACATTAGTGGCCGAGATAATAATATAATCTTAATGAACATACGGATGTCGGTGATAATTGTATCGAGGGCTTGCAAATTAAACTACTGTCGATTATGAGTCGCTTGTAAAACGGCTTAGAGACGGAGAAGCTGCCAGGTGAGGCTTATTATCGCGTTCCTCTCAACTGCGGTTAATTATTATCGTTAATGATCGGTACCTATACACGATATAAATTATACTAAATATCGTACGTTTGTTCGTGATACAAGGTGGGCCAAAGGTTCCTCACCTATTCTTCTTCCAATCAAAATATAAGGAAAAGCTAATTTTATTATTATTAATTTTAAATTAAATTTAAGTTCTCGAACACGAGAAACTTTTCATTTCATTAATCTGTAAGGAAGAAAATTAAGAAACATACATAGTAAAAGAATTGCAGATTGATTTTTGACCCACCCTGTATATTGATGTTATATATTTGGAGGGAGGATTTGATTCTTTTTCTTTAAATGTGTATGTCAAATAAATTAATCTGAATGGAATAGCTGTATGTACAATGCGGGTAATAAAGACAAGTTCACGTTTAATTTCATTGTTTCCATTCTCGTTTTCAAATTGGGAAAAGAGAGAAGATGGAATGATTAAGACTTTTGCACCCTTTTGAGAGAGAATAAAAGTCTCACAATTTTTTTTTTTAAGCTAAATTCCTTTCTTTCGTTTAAAAAACGTGAAAGGGAAAGTAGGGATAAAGAGCTGCAAATATTTCAGAAACATTTGAAAACGTTTCTGTGATTTGCAGAGTGAAAGAATTGGCGGAGATTTCGTACCATAATTGCGTGGCCAAGTGAGATTGTTGACGTTGCGATT
Source organism: Frieseomelitta varia (assembly GCF_011392965.1). Taxonomy (NCBI): domain Eukaryota; kingdom Metazoa; phylum Arthropoda; class Insecta; order Hymenoptera; family Apidae; genus Frieseomelitta; species Frieseomelitta varia. The sequence continues at coordinate 105,101 of NW_025110047.1, read as the reverse complement.
TTTCAAGCAGAAAGCCAGATTGAACTATGCCTGCTTGTTCTTCAATTAGCAACCAGATTCTTTTTTTTCTTTTTTTAGTTTTAGAGCAACTCGACAGGCGACTCCTCATTTGCACGGCCTACTTCCTTCGAAATTCTTCCTTTCGTTGCTGCCTTTCGCTCCTTTCTTCAGTCGCGGGGGTGATTCGCGAGACTTCGCCGATCGGAAGCTCGAATTCTAGCGACTCTTTCATGATTCTTCATATTTCTCTAGCGTTTCAGTTTCCATTATCTTAACTCTTCAATATCCACAAGCACCAACAGCTGTCGTATTCCATTTATTCTGTAACAATCGTAAAACGTATCTCATGTACGACATATTTTACAAATTTTACAAGTAGATTGGTAGTTTATCAAATTACATAAACATATATATCAAAGTATTTATCAAATTATACAAACAAGTCATATTTCAACAAGTTATTCACCAATTGAGCCATAAATGCATTTATTTACAATAGAACTGGTATTTAGTTTTAATATTATCAAGTCTTCTTTAGAAGATCATCATTAAAGTACAATAAACAAGTGTATATATAAATATATATATCAAAGTATTTATCAAACTATACAAACAAATTATATTTCAACAAGTTATTCACCAATTGAGCCATAAATGCATTTATTTGCAATAGAACTGATATTTAGTTTTAATATTATCAAGTCTTCTTTAGAAGATCATCATTAAAGTACAATAAACAGGTATATATAAATAAATATATCAAAGTATTTATCACAGGTATATATAAATAAATATATCAAAGTATTTAGAAGATCATTAAAAGGAAATCATTAAATCTTATTAGTAAAAACAAAATAATCAACAAGAAACATTAACAAATAAAAGTTTAGAAATTGAAAAACTGAAATGCCTGAATGACAAGTTGAAATTAAGCCATATTTTCTTACATCAAGGCAACGAAGGTGCTCGAAAATTTCAAGTATAGAGCAATTTATTTTGTTCGTTCACATGACAGTTTGCGTATGTACTTCCACTGGTCGATTTTTCTGCGAGGACAAAATTAGGCATCCGAATAATCTAGAACCGGATGGAAGTATGGAAGGTGTGTACACGCAGGGTCCACACGCGTACGTCCGTTCCTTTCGTTCGTTTGTGTAAGTACACGACGTTCTATGGTCTTATATATGCATCCTTGTGTACGTGATTTGCTTGCTGATTAATTATTCTTCTCTGGATTCTTTTCTCTCTTCTCCGTATTGCCGGCTTCGTCACGTGAGCGTCGTGACAAAGGAAGAGCAGAAGGAAAATCTCGATGGGGCTACGAATGGGACCTTTTCTCTCTCTCTCTCTCTTTCTCTCTCTGCTTGCTCGTCTTTTTCCTTTTGTTCTCCTAATATGTCACTTTTGTGTTTGTCCTTAGAATCCATCAGTATTATCAGCTTTTACAATTTTTGTGATCATTGGTTTAATACTCGTTTAATACTCAAGATTGTCCTTTTATAATTTTCCTTTTTTCAATTCTGTTCTCTTCAATCAGATATTTCTAGACTCCTATATGTTTATAAAAAAAAAAAGACTCAAAGTTACCACTTGGGATATTACTAATCTCTCGAATACAATAATCTGTTCATGGCAGACCTCGTTTTTTGTAAATCACCTATCTTGTACATACATGTAATCGACCATCCAACTGTATACTTTGTCACACGTTCACCTGTACACGCCGGCGCACAGGTAGGTGTACGTGCACACAGCGCAAAGTATGATGTCACCGATAAAAGCTTGGTATTTGGTACAGGGGAACGCGTGATCCGCATGAAAAGCTTGATACACGAGGCGACGGTTCTTCGTTGAACGATTTGGTCAGTCGGTTCTTCCAGCCATATCCGGTCACCGCGTTGGCGTGCACACGCGCGTAGCATCGCCGCGCGATACTAAGAACCGGAAGTCACGGAGAACCGAAGGATCCTTCGCTCGTGATCGAGCCCTCCACCCAGTGGAATGCTTTCTATAGTTGTCTATATTCATCCTCTTCTTAGGAAGTAGGTCTTTTACGCCCTCTTTTTCGACGCACTTCCGGCTGGTCATGCGTGGAATCGCAATTCCCGAGGTCGTTGCTCCGTTCCATCGAATCTCTGCAATTTCGCGAGTTCACTGTAATTTTCTGACGTGTATTTACTTGAAGACACATCGTCGCCTGGAATATCCGATGTGGCACAGGTTGAACTTTCATTGTGACTCGACGTGACAGAGTTTGACAAGCTGAAAGATCGTAGTGATTGCTTGTTGATAAAGTTGATAAAGTTCGAAAAGACTGAGACAGAGAAACTGAAAGATGCAAGAATGGACAAGATGTGTAAAGTATAGTTACAATATTGTATATGTAATTGTATGAAAATACAATTGTAGAATAGAAAGATTCCAATTTCCAATTGGATCTTAAGTTTTGTTTAAACTACAAACATATTAAATTATATTAATATATTATATTATTATATTAATATATAATATAAATGATATTAATAAATTAAATTAATATATTAATATGTGCCGCTATCACTTGTAGATGCATGTATTAAATTTTGTAGGTACATTGCATCACTTATAAACATGGTAAAAGATTCTCTTCGCGTAGCAGAATCTTGCAGAATGTCAAGCAACCGAGAAAACAATTACTTCATGATTTAAAATTCCATCTTCATCTCGGAAGAAACAGTTATACATTTTGTACCTTAACATAGTAAATCTTTCCATGGTGTGAAAACTTGGATAATCATTCAATAGATTATGACTGACTTGAAAACATGATATTCATCGCTAACATCTATATCTTTCAAGCCTCTGAACATGAGAAAAAATGAGAAAAAAAGATATCAGAAAACCAACTCGATCCAACGAATCCAACGATCATAACTTGTGAATTGAAAACGTCTGAAATCCCCATGGCAGATATCCATCATGTTGGTATGACGAATCTTCTTATTCAAGCCACGTCTCCAAATCGGGACAACCGATGACGACTCGACCGGTGCAACAATTCGCAGCTTTGCTCCTACAAAAGATCTTCATTAACGCCTTGCTGACCGGAAGGTGGTAACTCGTTAATGCCGACAATGCGAACGATCGGGAATAGCTGGAGACAGGAGAGGAGGAAGACACAAATCGCACAATCGGTTCCCGACCAATGGAACAAGAAGAACAGGGAAGCTTCACCCCCTCTCGACTTTGGTCGTTCGACGTCGTCTTCGAAGGTACAACGCCTACGCTATCAGTTATTTGGCGAGCTTCCAGTCTCGTGCAGGTGTCTCTTTCGAATCACGCGTCGATTTTACTGTACTTTCTACTACCGTTCGTCCTCTTCGAAGAGCCATCAAATCTCAAGACGGCTGCGGCGAACGTTGTGTCTTGTACACTTGTCGTGTTTGGGAATTTTGTTTGTCGTTTTGTTGAGGTAAGACTGGTGAGTCGTGCTTCTTTTCCTTTTTCTTGTTGATTTGATTCCTGCCAATCGGTTTAATTAAGGAACTTCAATTAATTAATGAAAAAATTTACTTAGGCGAATAATTAAAAGAAAAATACATGCAATACACACTCATGTACAATTTATAAAAATGTAGATGTCTGCATCTGCTTGGGCTACATTTCTTAATTGTGCTCCTAAGGACATTTGTCTTTCTTCAACTAGATCCTCCTATATTTTTTACATTATACTTTTGACAATATCATGTAGTCTAATTTTTTTGAATTATTGACGTTTGTTTCAACCTTATATTGTAACTGAAACGATATAAAGCAATTACAGAGGGGCGAAAACAATTGCATTCATAGATTAGATTCTTTAAGGTATTAAAGTGTTCTGTGAGTGAATGTTCTGTTTGAATGTTCTGTTTGAATGTTATTGGAAATTGGATCTAACATGGTATTGGCTCTAACAAGAGGAAACCACGTTATCAACTGAGCGCCCCGAAGGCAAGATGTCGGCATAGCTGATGTTTTTTAAAATTCGGCTGTGTCACATCCAGCCAGCCGAACGTTCAGACACCAACACTTTTAACTACCGGGAACAAACGAGAAATCTTCGTTTCTAATTTCAGTAACAAATCTTAAAAGACAATTGGAGAAACATTTGAAAAGTATCAATTGAAAAGATGTACATACGTACCGTTTGAGGATTCGAAGAGAGAAGTACATGTGTGTATGTCTAAATAAATTTTAAAAGCAAATATCAAGCAGAACAATGTACACAGTGTTTTCATTTTTAGTCACACGCACGCGTTAAAAAGAAATTGTAATTTAGTTTTTCTTTTTTTTAAACTTTGAATATTCTACAAACTTGTTAACAAAAATATTTCCTTTCCCAAGGTAAACGAATACCGGAGAGCGAATTAAATTAACGATATAAAATTTCGATAAATTTACAACGAAGTCACATGCGATCCACGTAGACCGTTTTTGACCGGACTCCTACCGGATGCGATGTCTTCTCCAATGGAAAGCGTTGTAACGTGCTATGCACACTAATTAATGCGTTAGAAGGACCATTCGTACGACGTATTGAGCCTAAAGTGTACAGTAAGGCCCTAAACGAAAGGATATGAAAAAAAAAAAGAATTCAGAGAAAGACAATACTGTACAAGGTTTGTTTTCGTTATTACAACGAAGGTGTGAATTATTTTACGTTCATTGACATAATTATTCTAACAAATGTTATTTCTTCATGTTCATTCTATGTGTGATAATTCTAACGACATGTTTGTGAATGTTTAGAGCTCGTTAACAAATTTAATTAGCAATTGATAGTCAATGCTCGAAGAAGAATATTTTTAATTGTAACAAAAATACCTAAATAATAATATATTGCAAGGATAGCTAAAGAAACCAAGGATAGCTTGGAGAAACGCTAAATTGGAAATTCAATTTTGAATCAAATTACTTGAAACAAAAAAATGAACCTGCTTAACTTTATAAATTCGGTTGCGATTCATTCAAATTGATCGATAACTGTTAAAATTAAGCACTGTTTTAAAATCACGATAAATAATTATAAATCAAATATTATATATATAACGTAGTTAAATTAACAGTGTTACGTAGTTTACACGATGAAATTAAATAAACGAATAAACGACGAACACACGCAAGATAAGATTGATCTCACTGAATAAATTCAATTGCAGCAAAACATCCGTTAAACGCGTATTTTCATGGTTTTTCTTTTCTTATTCACTTCTTCATCCGTCAGATGTCAGAGCGGTGCGAAAAGAAAACGTGCTGCGTAAGAATGCGCGAGTACAGGTTATGTGAAAGACACGACGGGGGGATGGATAGTTTGATTGCAACCGTAACAAAGCAATAATGCGCGAGAATCAAACGCAGTCTCAAGAGCGTTGCGTAACACGTGATCAAAGTGAATATTAGACAGTCGTCAAGTACGATTGGATCCCTTAATGACTGATAACTCGATCAGAGAGGTTATGTTATCGAGCTGGCCGTTAACACAATTTCGCATCTGTCTTTTATCTTCATGACCCGTGCTATGATTCTCCGATCACGATGAACAGTTCGAACAACAAGGAAACGATAAATCTGCTCGACCTGCTGTCCGACAGTGATTCCAATGTGTCGGATTTGGATTTTACGCCCAAAAAGAAAAAGGTCAAACGGTAAGGCGAAAAGGGCACGTTTTTCAAATCTGTAACAGGTCTTTCGTCTAACAATATGCTGAAATTCTTATTAGATGGATGGCGTGAAAACTTTGATATTCCATGTTGTAGGAAACATCGGCCAAGTAGTATAGGGAAAATGAAACAGACTGATTCTTGCGGATGCAGCAAATCTGACATGAGGATCATATCGTTATGGTTGGCAGCGGTTTTCATTACGTTCTGGTTGATAGCGCTGTCCTGGCTGGCTGTTATCCTGTATGGAGAGATTAAAAAGATGGATACTGCTATAAAATCAGGTAAATGCATTGTCATTTGTTTACTTTTGTTGCCAAATTGATGGCGATACTGACAATCGGATGTGACTGACAGTGATCGTTGGAATTGCTTTATGCCGCTTTTATTCTGGAACTGATATCGGCCTAAATTTGAACAATGATACTGTTAAATAATATTGATGAACTTGATTCAATATAACGTTCAATAATATTGGTAAATTTGATTCAGTATGAATTTGATTCAATCAGTATCTTTATATGTACTCTGTCATGTTCATTTAGACTGCTTGATTGAAAGTAACAAATTGATGCTTTATAAATCTATCAAGCTAGATTATCTTGATCTTTGTTTCATGTGAATTTAATTCATAATTACGGCGGATTATTCGAGTTGGTAAATCTATGTTAGGTAAAATCTTATTATTGAGCTTAGTGATTGATTGTGCAATTAACCCAAAATAGGTATCCTTGAGTCTTTGATGTATGAATGCCTATTTTCGCTCTTTCTAACAACGTCGTAAATTTAGACAACGGGTCCGACTTCATTCACTTTCGTCAAAAGTCACTTTCCAATCGAAACATCAATGGAAACGTGTAAAAATATATTTTCAAAAGTTTAATCCAATTCCCACTTTCTCCACTCAAAAATTTCACGCCCGTTTCTCATTTTCTTTTTCAAAATTTTCTCGAAAGAAGAGACAAATGTCCCACGGGTGATTGAAGCTTTTCGATATATTTACGACGACGACGTACCGACAATCGTACCTCGTCGATCGCGTTATCATCGACGGTGCCAGCGCCTCTATTTTTACGAACTGCGCGCGTTTCTCTCTCTCTCTCTCCCTCTCTCTCTCTTGCTCCCTTTCAATCTAGTTTTCCTTCCTTCGCCTCTTTTCGCTTCCGTATCAATCCAAAATTCCCTATCGCGGTGGATTGTTATCGTAGGGACCCCTAGCAGATAGACCGTATACGATCGCGTACCAACCCCCAAGTTCAGTCAATATCTTGCGTACGGCGCGAGTACCACGCGGTGTGACACAGAGTAGAGGCGTTGTCTACGCTCTTTGCCCTCGTATATATATTCTGTCGTTCGTTTCCCCCCCTTTTTTTTTTCTTTTTCCCTAACAAACACCATTCGACAAATAATGTTTGTTAACGTACAACACGCAACTGGCAGTTCGTCGTCGCGTCTGTTACGAGTCGTGAGTCGGTGCGGTCTGTTGTTTTCGCAGTTGTTGTGCCGTTCGTAGCTCGCGAATCGATCACAGAGGATTGTTGTATAATTTATACCGGACGTAGGTCAAGTTTCGCGTGCGCCGAGCGCTCGTGGTTTTTGGTGTTTGGAAGCGCTCGATGGTCGACAGGTGTGCACACGGCTCTGTTCCTCCCCTATCGATTCCCAATCGTTCGGCGAGCACGTAGAAGTGTCCTTAATGGAGTGACGTGTTGGAAAAAGTCGTGTGTCTATCTCGCAAGGGAGGCTATACGAGGTGGTAGGGGGAGGGTCGGTTCGCTCAAATAGCATCGCGATTTTGACGGATACGCAACACGTTATCACTCAAAAATAATCCGAATATGCGGTGTTTCTCAGTGTCCAACTTAACCCTTAAAGAGGCTGTTTGATTCTGTAATACGGGTGAAATTCAAATCGGCCTCTACGTTGTTTTAGAACTTAAAAAATTGGAGATTAAAAATGAAATGCAAATACAAGGTACAATTAAAGTCCTTTTGAACTCGACTTGCGATTGAAATACATTTTTCTTTTTCTTTTTTATTGTTTTAGAACTTATAATTGAAGATTAAAAACGAAATGCAAATACAAGGTGCGATGAACCTTTTGTACTCGGATGTGCTTTCGATTTATCCTTGCGTGTTCACTTTAATTTAGTCTAACATAAACAAGGTAGAATTCAATGTCTTTTTATTTGCTGTTATTATTATTGCAATATAACTTATTTTCCATAATTTTTTAATTTTTAAGACAATTCCCAAATTTGTATTGTCACCTCCGGCGTGACATAGAGTTTGAGAGTTCAAAGGGTTGAACTTTTTGTTGCTATTCGATACTATAGAAAAATAGGAAAATTATTGTCAACTATTTATAATTATTACAATTATTATTTATAATAATTATTAACTATTTATAATTTAAAATTAAAATTAAAGTCGAATGAAAATTTACATGGAGGTGGGTACTAATTCTACTTGTAATCAAGTTTAAAGGATAATGACAATTTTGAAAAAGACTTTATGGTTACGTTTATGATACAAGAGACTATTACAATGACGAGACAAAGTTTGATTTTGAAAAGTTAATATGCAATCGCAATATTAATGTTCGTAATTATCAATTTCTTGTTTGCTATGTCACTTATGAGCGGTAATGTATACATAATAGATACGTGAGGTAACTAATGTTCGTATTCCGTATGAATTATTTAATTTTCTTTGATCGTTTAATTTCTTATACTTTTGTCATTTATTTGTATTCACGTGAAAGTTGGAATTGAAGCGATTCAACTCTACGGATCACCATTAAAAATTGTGAGGATCGTATACTATTATTATTATTATTTTTTTTTTTTTGAAAGTATGAATTGGCTTGAACTTCAGAGGTTGATTCAATTGCCAACAGTATATTTATATATTTAATTTTTTTTGTTTTCATTTATTTCACGATATTATAGAAAAGTATTTTTGAATCATTGAATAATAAAGAAATGAATTCACAATATTTCGTGGGTTATTATAGATGCTCGTGCGAACAAAATTAATCAAGTGGATTAATAACAATACTGTAATTACTTAGAAATGTTTGAAACACAAAACCTCGAGGTCACTACCTGGTAACTATGCTTTTTATAAATTTTCATGGCGATTCTTTAAACGAGAACGTAGTATATATCTTATTCGATACGACTCTGAAGCTGATAAGATACGAGCGTTGGAAACAAAGCAAAAATTCACAAGTCGTGTATCGATTTCTCGAGCAAAGTGTAGCGACCAAGTATTTCAAAAATTGAAATAATTTTTAATTAAAAATTAAAAAACAGCAATTGATAATTCAATGACATCGTCAATCGCAAATTCATACGCGACTAAAAAAATAGAATCAGTACGTAAGAATTTGTTTCAAAGATATCTAATCTAAATATCACATTGCTATTAATCACGATTGTAACTTCGATTTCGAAGAATTCTGATATTTGATAGCTGCGCAATAAGTCTCACGTTCCTTAATTATTCAACAAGCTGTACAAACGAACAAGAAGAAAAAAAAACATTGAATTTATTGCTTCGATTATACCAACTGTTATACCGATCAGGTCAAGAATCACTAAAATGCGTAATATTTTTATTATACATGGCGTTTAACATTTGAAAGAAATCATAAAATTTAAAACTAAATAATGTTTGAATCTAAATTTAATTTAAGATCAATTAAAATTAGTTTTCTCTCATATCCTGACGTTTTATTAAAAAAAAAAAAAAAAAAATGGGAAGAAACTTTTGGCCCACCCTATATAAACACATATTCCTAGTTCAATTTCTGAGTACGTGAGCTTTGTTCGGAATTCAGCAACGTCGCGAGGAGAATTCCATGCTTGATCAATGGGGGAGGGGAAAAAAAAAATAGAAGTAATCTATAAATAATCGAAATCGTGGATAAAATGGAAAACAGTGGCACGATTTATTGAACGTTTTTGCGGTATTGTGTAAACGTAATCCGTAACGGAAGCAGCCGCCTCGCGATGTTGATTGCTACTAATCGCGAGTACAACGACAACGATGTTCTATCGTTCGTTACCAAGAAGTTTTGCGTACTCGACATTGCGAAGTGAACGACTCTCAAGGAGACGTTTTATGGAATCAAAACATGGTTATTCATCAATAGAAATTCATTCAGTCGACAATTTCTTATAATTAATATAATTAGTATAATATAGTTAATAATACACATATAATAATTAATATGATATATTTCCTCAAAAATAATAATAATAATTAATAGTATAATATATTTCTAGTAATTTCTATATTTCTATATTTTTATAATATAGTAATTTCTATATTTTTATAATATAGTAATTTCTACATTTTTGTATTTCTATAATATAGTAATTTTCTATATTTCTATAATATAATAATTTCTATATTTCTATAATATAGTAATTTCTATATTTTTGCATTTCCATAATATAGTAATTTCTATATTTTTGTATTTCTATAATATAATTTGTATTTCTATAATTTCTATATTTCTATAATATAATAATTTCTATATTTCTATAATATAGTAATTTCTATACTTCTATAATATAGTAATTTCTATATTTCTACATTTCTATGGTATAATAATTTCTATATTTCTATAATAACTAATAGTATAATATATTTCCTTACAAAAAGGAAAATAAGAATTATCTCTTTATATTTCTATAGTCCTCTGCAACTGGATCTTTTGTTTTTATTTTGCTCGCTAGATATATATATATATATATGTACCCACTGTTTGTCGCGCTCTCTTTAGATCAGATTAGTAATATTCGTTCTTTCCTTATCTTCGTCTTGCCAGTCCACGTTCAGAAAAACGTTTACCACCGCGTTCGTTCGTTCAGTTCGGTACATTGTCCAACTTGTAAATAAAGTGCACAGTTAGAGGAATTTTATGGCGCCATGGAACGTTTATCGAGCCGGCGCTGCGTTCTGATAAGAGAGAATTACTTGCAATTAATTACTTGCATTATTAATCGTTGCTACTTAAACTTTCAATGGACGTGAAATGGGAATTCCCCAGTGTTCTGTCATTTATTTGCCACTTTTTCATCCAGTTCCAGCAGTTAATCGAATAATTTTATGACGATTTTCTGAAAATCGTTTTTCGGGAGTCATTTTCCTTACCAAAAATGACAAAGAACAATCCCGAATTTCCCCAAATTTTTCGAAACGAAAAAAATTTCGAACGATTCAATTGTAATTGAATTGATTGGAAATCAATTAAGAACTTTTAATTATTATTTAAACTATTATTTAAACTTGTTTAATTATTATTAATTTAAAAGCCGCCATATATCAATTACTTGTCAATTAATCAAAATTAATCAAAAACTATCTTTGCTCGCTAATGAATTAATAACGATCGTAACGATAACCAGATTTTCTCCATTGTTCTCTACACGATCGTCGTCGCGCTCGTTCTTGCGCGGACGTGTGTTACCTGAACAAATAGATACGTGTGACGTGTGATGCGGGACAGATATTTATTCGTGTGCTGTACTGGTGTACTCGCGCGGGTGTTACCTGTTACTTGTAAACGTTGTCAGGTACACGACGAGGCAGACGATGATAAGAGAGTGCCTGCAGTGCGAAACGTTCCGCGGCGATGTTCGCTTCGTGACGCGGGCTCCTCTCGTTTCGTCACGCCTTCCTTCGCGTTTCTTCGCCACCTTGTCCATGGCAGTGATCCCACCGGTCAGTTTCGCAATTCTACGACCACGTAACACGACCACGTACCTCACAATTTGCGAATAAAACGATTCACAGTGCGATTGTGGTATGACGTCACTTTCGATCGATAGACACCTTTTTTTTTTTTTTCTCTCTTCTAACATTCCATCCAGACTTCTCAACGTTGCATTTTGGAATTTTCGAAATTTTGGTGCCTCGGTCATCTTGTCCGGTTTCGATTCTATCTTGTTGCTGGCTCACAACGCTAGTTTCAGCAGCAGAAGAAGCTTCGTTAATTGCTAAATTTGCCAACACCATTTGTTAATTGCTGATTCTGATGCAAGTGCGAATGCGAATTAACTCGTGACCAGCGTGTTCAGACGATATTTAGCTACTGATTCGTACCTACGATTATAAAACAGGGCAAACGATTCTTTCACGTTCTCTTTGAAAATTTTCTAACAGTAGAAAAAAAAAAAAAAGAAAAAACTGTGACTCGATCGTACGAGGTAGGGTCGAGAAGAAATTCTTCCGATTTGCTTGAGTTTTCCTTCCACCTGGTTCAGTTCCACTTCCAGCTTCAGTTAGACTTCCGGTACCGCGAGCGTGGGTTGAGAAGTCGGACAGCTCTGTGTTAACGGTGCCGTCGTAGCGATTCAATGGTTTCGCATCGTCCATTGGCTTAAGAATCATTAAATTCGTGAAAATTCGTTGCTTTGTTCGTGCAACTATAAAAAAAAAAAAAATACACCAGTTTTACACAGTAGTTGAAAAATTATTAATGAATAAATATAAATAAATAATTATAATAAAATAATAAATATAGTAATATTATAATTATAATATTTATAATAAATATATACTAATGTTTAAATAAATATATATAATTATAATATTTTATAATAAATTTATACTAGAGAAGAATACATACACGAAATTTATTAAGGTTTTAGATTAATATTTCGCTTGGATAGTGTTGCGTTGCTAACGACGCATATACAGGGTGTTTCCGAAATTCGTACAACCAGCCAAGAAGTGTTTCTGCATGAAAATAAAAGTCGAAAAAAAGAGAATAAATCCTTTTGATTGAAGACTCGACTTTCTCGAAAACGAAGCATCTTACAGAAAAATTTTATTCTACATTTCCTATTTATTTTTGAATACTCTTTTATTCTTTCCTGTCACGTCTGAAATTAGCTGAATTCAAGTATAACCTATAAAATTTTCAAACTCGATTTTCTCGAAAACGAAGCATCTTACAAAAAAATTTTATTCCACATTTCTTATTTATTTTTGAATACTCTTCCATTAATTATTCTTTCCTGTCACGTCTGGAGTCAGCTGAATTCAAGCATAACCTATAAAATTTTGAAACTCAATTTTCTCGAAAACGAAGCATCTTTATAAAAAAATTTTATCCTATTCATTTCTCATTTATTTTCACGCATAGAATAATCCCTCACTAATCATTCTTTTCTGTCACGTCTGAAATCAGCTGAATTCAAGCATAACCTATAAAATTTTGAAACTCGATTTTCTCCAAAACGAAGCATCTTTAAAAAAAAAATTTTATCCTATTCATTTCTCACTTATTTTCACGCATAGAATAATCCCTCACTAATCATTCTTTTCTGTCACGTCTGAAATCAGCTGAATTCAAGCATAACCTATAAAATTTTGAAACTCGATTTTCTCCAAAACGAAGCATCTTTAAAAAAAAAATTTTATCCTATTCATTTTTCACTTATTTTCACGCATAGAATAATCCCTCACTAATCATTCTTTTCTGTCACGTCTGAAATTAGCTAAATTCGAGCATTATATTCTATAAAATTTTTGAAATTTTCAAACTCGATTTTCCCGAAAACGAAGCGTCGCGTGGAAAAATTTTATTCTTTTTCCTCGACTTATTTTTTAGAGTCAGACCCTGGCCGATTGCAACACGGAAAATTTCAGAAAATTTCAGAAAATTTCACCCGGTATATACGCACGTACATAAGTTTAGCTTTGTTCGAGTTCCCTTATCTAAATGAGCCGACTGTCTTAACTTTGATACACTTAAATTGCTTACGTGTAAATTGCTTATCATTGCGGCCGCGTTATATATCGTACCTTGTTCCCATTTTTTCTTTTTTTCTTTTTACTTTCGTCTTTTTTCTCTCTTTTTCTCTTTTCTCTTCCTTTTTTTCTTTTATTTTTTTTGTTGTCCCTCGAATTTCTTCTTAGCTAGTCGAGGTTTTGTTTGCCTCGCCGCCTTTGTTCCTCCTGACCTCTTTTGTCGCCTCTCGAGAACTCCGGCTTCTTTACTGTTGTATCGGCCCGGATCAATCGATTTTACACGACATGGCAGGCTGCCGAGGAAATCGTTGACAGATTTTTACAAGCTGTTCGCTTCCCTTGGCGAGTGAACTTTTAAATAATTTAGAAGTCGAGGGGGGGGGGGAGGATTTGGAGAACGTTTAGATACTCGTGCAAAAATTTTGAAGATGGCCGTCAGTTAATTTGGAAGACGAGAAAATTTAAAAATAAAATTTTCCCCAATAAAGTTTGGATACTCGCGCGAAGCAAAAATTTTCAATTTGTAGAATGGTCATCGATTAACTTAGAGGACGAGAAAATTTCGAGGTTTGTCAATTTTTTTCAGGGATCATCGATGAATTTGCTAGACACCATAAGAAATATCGGGAACGATATTACGACGAGAAATGATAGCTCTCCAAATTTTTAAAAATCGCCCCTAACACCAAAGGTATTTATTTCATTGCAAGGACAAGCATAGAATATTCAAAAGGAGGAGAAAATAATAGAAAAAAAAAAAAAAAATATGCACGTTTCGTGGGGAATGAATTGCTTTCAGAACAAGTGGTTAGGCGACGCGATACGTTAATAAACGTTTCTGCGGATGAAACTGACAGAAACTGGCAGGAATCGAAAAAGGAAAGAAAATGTGATCGCGATCGTGAGAACTGTGAATCATGTATGTAGATCGTCGCGTTATCGTTGAAGGAACGCGACCGAATTTTCAGTTCACGGAAATGAACCTGCCGCGAACGATTGTCGACCGCGTGTGCATCGTGCGCGAGGGTTGATAAAGAGTGAAAAACACACACACACACAAAAGAAAAAAAACAAAAGAGAGAGAGAGAGAGAGAGAGAGGAAAATAAAAGTCGTGTACGCGACGAGCTCGCGTGAAACGAAACGAAGATAGGCGGTTCGGTGTTACTCGAGCTTGAGATGGACTCGGTAGCGGTGACAGTGCCACTTCGTCAGCCGACGAAGAAGATGAAGAAACGAAAGGAGCTCGATGCCCTGGCACCTCCGCACACGGTCTCCCGCCGAAGTTCCGGGAAACGTAGCTCTCAAGTACGTATCTCTCCGCGATCGTCGACAACGTTCTCTCGAACGAACGAGAAGTTCTCCGCGGGAAACTTTTCAAATTTTCGTGAAAGATCCTCCTTGGTACGAAGAGAATCTTGACATTTTTTGTTGGCAAAGTGCTTTCGAAATGGAAGATTGTATTTGCGAAGAGGCGATGGAAACGTTCTTTTCATAAAAGTTTCTTCTGGAACGAGGAGAACTGTATTCATGTTTGAGATATTGTAGGTAGAGTCACTTGAAATTTGTAGAAATCACTCTGAGCTAAGTTGTCCCTTCTTTGGAAATGGAAAGTTGTACATTTTGTACGAAAATGTTTTTTTTTTTTGTAAGAAGAATAAAAAATATTTTGCGTAATTTCTCTTTCTCCGTGCAGTTTCTCAATATTTGTGAAATTTATGAAACTTGACTCGCTTTTGGTAATACTTTTGCCTCGTCAAATGGAAAATTGCACTTGTGCTATAATTTTTCGTACACTGAATATTGACCGTGAAGCCATTGAATAGTAATAATAGTAATAATGATAATATAATATAATAGTAATAATATAATAGTCTGTGAACTGTAACTTTGTGGATTTTGAAATCTTTAATGAATGTTTAAATTTAACGAAGTGCATTTGTTTCTGGATCATGTTTGAAATAGAGCTAGAATTGCAACTCGTCTGTTAGTTCATGTTCACATTTATGATTTATGATATTTATGAAATGTGTGAATATACATACGAGATAATAATACATATATAGTTTGTACAATAATGACATATAGATATAACATAATAATAACAACAATAACATGGAGTGAAATATTGGTGAAGTTCGCAGAAGTTTGTTTTAAGTAGATATAGATAAAAAAATTATAAGATAAATTTTTGTGCTACTTCATATATAATACTGAATGTACACAATTTTTCTTGCTTCAATTAATTGCGAAATTATTCCAAGTAAAAAATACGTAAACTTATCTCCCTCTTCGTTTCTTCTTTTAATATATAAAATTAATTAATTATAAGTTTTGTAAAAAATCTTTCCATTTGAGAATTTCAACACTCCACAATTGATTTTCTTAACCAAAAAACATGTCTAGCTGAAACAAATGTTTAATTAAAATGTTTAATTATTTGATCGAAATCGCAGATAGAAGAGGACCGACGTTGTTTTAACAATTATTCTTAACAAAAATTCAAATATTCGAAACGTGAAAATCAATCAAGTATTAACTTGAGTGAAAATTACGAAATTTTGGTAATTACAAAGTGAAAAATTGGTGAAAAAAAGTTGAGTCTTTCGAACGAAACAATTGAAATAATTTTCGCACGAAAGTGTAACAACGTCCATTTACTTTATTACAATGCGATGCTTCATTATTTCATTGACCAAAGGCCCCCATATAAATTCATGAAACACGAAACGCGAATTCCTGACACTTCGAACGATATAAACGAAAGAAAGAAAGAAAAAAAGAAAAAAGAAAAAAAGAAAAAAGAAAATACGATGAAAATATATATTGTACGAACGTAAATGAGACTATACTAAAGAGAGGTGATACGTCACAATTGTGTTAGCAAAGAGGAACGTTGGAAAGGGAGCAGGTTGGGACTGATCATCCTAACAATTTCTAGGAGTTACTGTCAGATAGCAGCGACGAACGCTCGGAATACTGGAATATATCGACTAGAAATGGCCGTAAATGCAGAGGCAGACGAAGTCGAGCTTGCCCCGGATTTTTTAAAGCTTGTAGTGCCTTTCTGGCTTGCGCCTCTGTATTAGCAACCGCTAGTTTAATTTGGCTGTTCATCGACGTTCGTCAGCAACTTACTGCACTACGGACCGAGCTGGACCAAGGTATAATACTGCATCTTTGTGAGAAATTATGTATAAAATCGGGTCAAGGATATTTGCACGCAAATTCGGAATATTTCGTTTTTCGTTTTCGTGTATTCTGGTAAAGAATAAGATTGTGATCGATGCCCGGTATATATTACCACAGACGAGGTTATATGAGGCACATGCCTCGTCTGTGCTATTATATATATTTATTTACATACGTATGATCGAGTTCCAGAATAGAAACGCGCCTTTTCTTTCTGTTGCTTTTTTTGTGTTTTTTTTCTTTTTTCTTTTTTTCTTTTTTTAATTTGGTTACGTTAATTCGTGGCTCGAAGAGATGAGACTGATAGTGGCTACGACACGCCAAGTAATTCGCTTATAATGCGACAATTATGGCTGCGTGGGTACACTTAACCAAGCGAGATCGTCGGCTCGATAAGTTGATAAATATTGGATTATTATCCTCTGGTTTAATAGTTTAGCGCGTAGTACGTATTCGAGTTGTGCTGTGGGCCTTTGAGGATAATCTACAATATTATTCTATATGAAGAAAATGAAGTTTTGGAATTCATAAGAGAAATTTAAATAATTTTCCTTTTTCATTCTTAAAATCTTCCTTCAACTGAGGAAAATACTTTTTCATCTGCTCGAAAATAAAAGCACACATTTTCTGATATTATCTGTGATTCGAAGAAGACACAATGCATTAGAGTTGAAACATTTATTGTTTAATTAATTAATAACATTTAAAAGTACCAGAAATGGTTAATTTCACATTGATGAAGAAACGTGAAAATAATTTGAAATTTTGAAGTAATTTGAAACATTATTTTACTTACTTTTGTGACAAATTTTTAATTAATTAAATTCCAAGTATTTATACTTCGATCCTCACAGGCTCGATTGTTTTTTTTTTTTTTTCAAAACTAATTCCAAGAAAAGAAAAACAGATTACAATTCGAACATATTCGTTTTCTATCTATTTCTGATTAGAATCTGTTTGATAAGATTTTATCCACGAGATGATTGTATCAGGTATACTTACGTACAGTATTATTATACTTGTAAAAGAAATGAGAAAAGTGAGAAAACAAAAACACTATTTACCATTGCAGTTATTGCCGGTAGCGAAGGTGTTCCTGACGCTCTGCAGAAATGTCACTCTCTGTCGAGAGATCTTCAGAACAACCAGACCATTATTTTCACTCATTTATCAGATTTCAAGCTTCAAATTAATAATTTTACAACGCAGGTAAATTCACAGTGCTTTAATTTTCTTAAATGGATTTTTAAATTTCTGAACTGCGTATAGTTTTGCTAATTTTTTTCTTTTCTTTGTATAATTAAGTTGCTTTTAAACTTTAAACTCTAAATTTGAAATCATCACCTTGGAATATTTTAAATATTTCTTAAATTTCTTAAATGCTAAATTCTAATAATAAAATGAATTATTTCACCTTGTGAATGTGAAAACAATATCTTGGAACTGTGTTTAAGTCATGAAAATAATTTCTCCTCAGAAATTTAAAATAAATAGTATTCTACAATGACAGTAGAAAATATTTGTATTGGTTAATGAGCCGAGATTTTACAATGAATGTCTACAATTATTTAAAGACATTTATACATAACTTTTATACTTATTGCCAGAAAGAACGATTTACATAAAAATTTATCTACAGTTAGCAGTTATCCAACGTGATTTGCATCGAGTAGAAGAATGGTTCAAAGAGGATCCAGCATTATTTAATGTGCCAACAGATTTGAAGGCCCTCTCCAGTAGTGTGGTGTCATTTGGAAGCCAAATACAAGACTTGAGTACCACAGTAAAAGCGTTGAAAGAATCCAATGCTAGGGTACAAGATGTTCAAACCACTATGCAGCAGAATATTACCAGTATCAAGGTTCATGATCAAACGTTTTGTTTAATAATATTATATTTAATGTTACAATTCGATCATGAAATTCAAGAATTCAGATTTTTATTAATGCAATAAAAAAAACTGAAATGAAATGGAAATGTTTTTCATCTCTTAAATATTATGATAATTTATTTATTCATTTATTATGTAGATACAGTATATTTCTTCATGCTTAAAAGTCCACGTCAAGAATAGAATTTATAAAATTATTTTTTCTTCATTTATATATATTGCAGAATGCAGTAACAGAATTGTCAAATGTTACACAAAAACCTCAGATGCTGATCACAAATGAGACAAAAATAAAGACTGATCAATTGAATGCAGCAATTGTACATTTATCCGATAATTTGATAAACATGAATGAAACACTGTCGAGAGCTGTACAATGGGTGGCAGAGGACCAGAAGAAAGATCACGTAAATATTTGAGAATTTATAAAAAACGTACAAATTGTAATGTCCACTGACAAAAATGTTATTTTTTTTTACAGGAAACGTTGGTGTTGCTTCAGGAGACCACTCAGAATGTTAGCATGAAGGTAATATCTCTGCAAAGAGAATGTGTAAAGACCACCATATTGAAGTCTGTCATGGAACTGAATAATCAAGTATGTATACATTCTATATGATTTAAAAAAATAATTGTCTAATATCTTTAAATGTCAGTTTTACAGTTTTTGGAGAAAACATTTGGATCATTTTATAATCTTTGTTGAATATTAGAGATGTTGTTGTTTTGAATTGTCTTAAAATATAACGAAGGATATAATTAATTTCGAGTTAATTGTAAATTTTACAGCTGAGTGAAGTTCACGCGTCTAATGCAGAACTTGGCGAAAAAGTGAAACAGTTGGAGCAGTCTTACGGTAGTTTGAAAAATTCCACGAGCTTAATGTTAGCGATGATACCGAATCAGGTCCAGAAGCTGACCAAGATGAAAGTTTTGGAGGAACCAGTCAGCGAGGACGTGACCACAGAACAAGACCGCAGTGGTAAGCTGATTCATTGACGTACCTTGATCCGTTAATTTAGAAAGCAAATACGTCTGCAAAAAATATTTAACTTTCTTGTCGATGAAGACATTTCCATGTATTCTTTTGTGCATTGAGTATTTTGTACGTCGAATAAATTTATTTCACTTTAATTTTCAATCTTTTTTCTCGTTGTACGATTGGCATAAGTGAACTTAATTTTATATATTCGTATTCGAAATTTATAAAATTTATAGGATATTTTGATAATTCGTGATTTTAACCATTCGAAATTTTAAAATTATGGCAAACGAATTTTAAAAAGGCAAACAAATTCGTAAAGAATAGTTAAAAGGATCTATTTATCTTGCAGTATCAGACGAGACGTTGGCGAAAAAAGTAGCGACAGATAAACTGAAACGCTTGAGTTCCGATCCGTAAAGTATTTCTAGAGGAATTTATTTGTAACGCGATGATTTTACCGAGCTTTCATCTTGTACGATAACAAATCACCTATTTCTCGAGAAGAGAGCACAAGGAGATATTGTGCGTGTGTATGTTGTAAATATATTAAATAAAATTAAGTGAATAATTATTGAGAAATTTCATGTATATAGAAAGGTAAATATTTATGACCTGAATCATGTGATCTCTTACTCTTTCCGACTCTAATTGTGCACAAAATAATCCACATTTAAATGGATTATTCTATTGTATAAAAGGAGAAGAAAAAAGGGCAAGATAACGTTTGAAAATTGAATCTAATTTAGGGAGAGCTATTTATAAACGAGCAATAAGATGTGTACGTTGATCCGTAGTATTGTCGAGATCGAATACCATATGTATTTGAGAGTGTTTCGATTATGACGAATGCCACTTTCTAGAAGACGCTATGGCCTGTAATGTGACTACCTGAATTTATTCAGATACATTGATACACCATCGAAAAAGTACAAAGAGCGTTTACACTTGTTTTTGCGTTGTAAAACACAAACGAGGAAACAAAACAAAAAAAGGGGGGAGGGAAGTAAAAGCAAAAGAAAAAAAAGAAAACAGAAGAAATACAAAATTTAGAGTCCATACTACAATGTCCACTAACTCGCAATAAATTTTTCTACTCTTCTACTATTTATAGCGCAGCATAGTCTATCAATTTTGTCAAATGTTAGAGAGATCCAACGATTTGCGAAAATTCTAGATGTTAGTATAATCAATTTGGTTTCCGTTTATTCATAGATTATTCATTCATCTTTTTAGTAACGACATATTGTATAAAATGTTCAGAACTAAAAATATCAAGGAAATGTACTATCCATATCGCACTAGAGAAGAGTTTATTTAGCCAGTGTATACCGAGCCAGACGCATTGCGTAGAATTTTTATTTGAGCTGAACAGTAAAGCAAAACTGTAATATTGTATTTTTGTTTATTTTTGCAGGGTGGTCATTTTTATCATTTCTAACTTTATCTACAAAAAGGAACTTGTAGATATTAAAATATTTTTATAATAAATTTATATAGAGGGTCATTTAAATTTTTGTAAACAGTATGTATTCTCTCTTTCATGTGAGATAAGCAAAATATACAAAATTATGCGGAGAAACGTATAAAATACTACAACTCTGATATTATATTTACAGTGGCTCGCAAAAGTGGCTGCAAAATTTAAAACTAATTTGAAAATGTCTATAGAAATTGCAAGACACTGCTAACTTATGTATGTGTGCATATAACGAGTATTAAAGGTAATAAATACTTTTGTGATCTCTCTAAAGTGTATGCATTCGTGCATAAATAAAATATCTTGCAACTTCTGTGTATATCCTCGAATTTGTTTAAAATTATTATCAGTTACTCGGTCACGATAAATCTCATTGCATGTACTAATGAAATTTCTGTATTTTTATAAGCCACTGTATTTGAGATGCGTTCATTTATGTGTAATTTAATGGATCACCCTGCATGAGACAATGCGAATGTACTGCAATTGGTATTTGCAGTACACTTACACAGTGACTTGTAATTATAATAATTATTATTATGTTTGAAATACGCGCTGTAAGCTCGTTACGAGGCGAGGTACACGTTAATTTTCGATTTTTCTCCGTTCGAGTGTTGTGCAATGGTATTTTCGCGCGTTGCAATCAACGAATGAACCGTAGCGGTCGCCAACATAGCGTACATAAAGAGTGTTTCAGTCATTTTTAGCGTGAAGTTTACGGGATGAGGCGGAGTCTAAAAGAAAAAGATAATAGTAACAAGTCATGCGAAAGGACTGCATGAAATTGGTATGAATTTACATGCAGAAAAACTGGACGCGTATGAACGACAATACGTCGATGCGATGTATGAATAAAAGAGCTAATTATTCAGATTCAGTTGTACTGTTCTCTTCTTTTGTTTTCCTGTCATCAACTTACATCGACTTATTTGAAAATTTTATAATTTTCATAAGAGTTTTTATCAAGTTATACATGAATGAAACGTAAGAAGAAAGGTGAGGGTCGAGATTGTAAAAATTTATCCTTTTATTTTGGAAATGAAAATTTGATCGATTCACCGGCCTATGGAAGTTTATTCCTTTAATTAAATGTATCACGAGATTTAACAAGAAATTATAACAACTATTAATATTAACATATAACAGGAATTTATGACGATCATTTTCTCTGACTGATTATTAACAATTGAAAATACAAAATATTTTCTGCTGTCTAATTTTTTTCATTCTTCATTTTAAATCGGCGTCGCCGGTTGTTAAGCTCGTTCTTTTAAATACTCGTGCCGCCATAAGTCCTGAAATGCTAGCGTCGCGTAGCGGTGAAATGGTGGAACTAAAATCTATTGTTGTCCTTGTCGCACATTGTTGCCCTCCTTGTCTACGAATGAGCCAAGTGCTGCCATCTAACGTCTACGTCCAGAATTACACAGTTGGAGAAATAACGTGCTGCCATCTATCAGATTTTTCCTTTTTCTCTTTTTAGTGCCAGCCGAAAATGAAAGGGCTTAGATGGCAGCACTATCCGTAGACAAAGAGCGCGCTAATGTGCGACAAGGACAGACTTATGCAGTGCGACAGACAAAGAGCAGACATAGTGCGCAACAAGGACAACGATAGATTTTAGTTCCATCGTTTCACCGCTACGCGGCGCTAGCATTTTCATGCCCATGAATCGATCAAAGGTTCATTTGCAAAAAAAACTAAATTAAGACAATTAATTTGCAAATTTTCGCGATTCCTTCTTCAATTTTAGACCTGCAGCTTTCTTCTTATGTTTTATTTATCTCATAAGATGTATATTTTCCATAGATCGATAAATTATTCTCCACAGATCGAAACATTAGTTTGATCAATATTCAATCTCTCGTAAACTACATTGTGTATTTAAAATCTTTATTTTCTTTTTTTGTAGGTTGTAGAGCATCCCTTGGAGATTAATTATAATTAATTATGTAATTAACCTATTAATTATATTTCCAAATGAAATAATAAAAAATTTTAAAAACGTGTTTGTAAAAGTTATTTTTGTTTTATATCATTTAGTCTTTCAATGGCCACTCTGTATGTATATATATATATATATATGTATATTTATATTTAAAACATATATATGTATATAAAACAACATATATATATAATAAACCTATATATATATATATATATACACACATCTCCAATTTCGTGTCCCAATTTGTTTGAAAATTGCGATTCGAAATTACCGACCGAGCGTCGGGACGGAGTGTTCGACGCGCTTGGCATCGTTCTTATACCAGGGAGTCTGTTGCGTAGCCTGCGTTTGACATCTGCGCACTTCTGGCGCTCACGTCCTGAGGAAAAATCAAAACAATCAATATGGCGGACCCGAGCAACGAAGCTGCATCGTCGAGTAGCGTTTCGGAGGAGGCCCCGTCAGCCACTCCGATTCGCGACGACCTCGAGAAGATCGAGGACTTCCTCGAGCCGGATAAAAAGCGTCGTAAACTGTCGCGGAACGATGGGAAAACCGAGCAGAAGTTGGAGCACCGCCTGGGCGGCATCCTCTGCTGCGCAGTTTGCCTCGATTTGCCTAAGGCAGCCGTTTATCAGGTAAGTTTCACGAGTAAATTTTTCATATCATATCTTCTCACCTCGATATATTTCTGTGTACTATGTACGATCGGCGGCGACGTGTGGTCATGCTATTCGACGCTGTTCACGATATTTTCTCACGAGTGTAACCGCCGTCTTACGTATCCCGGGTATTAACAGTACGTGCGACACTGTCGTCCCACCTCCGACGACGTCGTCGTCTCTCTCTTTCTATCCGACATTTTCACCCGAGGCCAGTCGGGTGGATTTCTCTTAATCGTTGATGCCTTTGTGCATACACGCACGTGCGAGGGGCAAACTGTTTTTTTGTATCAATCCCTGATCATCATGACCGCGCGCACTATGCACCGTGGCAATTTTGCTTTTTTACATCCGACATCGCGTCTGTCTGTATCTTCTCTGACTCGACACTCTCGGTAGACAGCAGGAACGTCCTACTTGAAGTGCAAGAGTATGTCGGCCGCGGTGGAGCGTAACGTACCATGTAACATTCGTTCAATTTTCACGCCGCTTCAATTGTGAAAAGTGACATAAAAGTTCGAATAAAAGGGAGACAAAATTGGAGATATGTTCTTTCTCTTTTCTTTTTAAACAGTCGGACGTGTATTTTTTTTTTCTGAGAAACGTAGAAATATTTCTTTGAAGTTGTCGCTTCTTACAGTCAAGACTTATACATTATATATTTTATTCCTGATTGTAGTCGAGTTGAATTTTTTTCATTGACTGACAACAGGCTTTGATGCTACGTACCTTTGTTTCTGTATTAAATTCTTTCTCTCTCACTCTGTTTTTCTTACCCTCCTTTTCTCTTGGCAGTTACAACGTAAATATTTTTCAATAGTTTGCCTCTATGGTGAAGAATTTTATTTTTTCTAACATTGCAGGATAATAAAATTTCGTGTTTTCTGTTTGCTTCAAGTTTTGACCTTGCAAGCATTTTTTTTGTTGACAATTGAAAAACGTTTGTCAACGATTGTCTTCTTTAAGATAGTATTTATATAATTACAGGTAGGTAACTATATGTTTTTTCCTAATAGGAGTTGCATTGAACATTTTGAAAAAAAAAGAAAAAAAAAAACAGATGTATGAAGAACAGCCTTTAATTTGTTAAATACAAATATTGCAGTTTCACATATGTTGAATATATTTAGAAAATTTAGCAAAATCTGACTTGAAAAAGAAAAGATAAAAAAAAAGACACTCTCATACATAGTATGTCCTTACAAAATAATTCTTTACATTGAGATCTTTCATTATTTATTGAACATTTCTAGCAAACATATTGCCCAAGTGTTTTTTCTCATATGGTTTGTATTGTAAAGGTGACACGATACTTCTGATAAACATAATTATGCATGCATGTAAAAAGTAATTCTCATCTCTATAATATGTATGTCTATGGCGAATTTTCAACTCATGCGAGAAACATATAGACATATCGAGGATTATTGTGTGTAAGCATGCTCAAACAATGATCCCATTTTTTAGTAATGTTTATTTACAGAAGTTCCTTTGTTAATTAAATTTGTAGCATTTCATTCTACCCATACTCTATATTTTGTTCTCACTTCTCTTTTCAATTTGTTTTTTTTTTTTTAATGGAAATATATGTAACATATATTTGATATTCACTATTCTCATTAACTGTAAAAATGGGAAGAATGTTGCGTTTATTCCATCATGATAGAGATGCATACATGTAAGTTACTCAGTGCGCTGGCCAGCGCATAATGTATTTTTTATTTTACTAAGGTATGCAAGTTTGAACGTTGTATTCATGCATTTGTAAACTCGTAGATATTACACAGAATATTTGATTTTAAGTAATTTAAACAATTAACTTCATTCTTGCTGGTATTCTGAAAGATCAATTAGGAGAGACAATAAAGGAGAGTAAAAGAGAAATAGAAATTATTTAAACCCAACAGATTTTTATAGTCTTTAGCACATAATATAGCAAATACATTTTTCCAATTATAAACTATTACGTTTATTGTAAGAAATAATAATCGAGATGAAGGAGCTACTCAGATATTAGTTACTAGGAGAAAATTTTATTGTAGATCCATGCGGAACTGATGTTTACCAATTATGATTAATAGTGAGAGAGTGAGAGTGAGAGAGAGAAAGCGCATTTCCAGAAAATCTGTACAACATGTATAGTTGAAAAGCATTGAACAAAATAAACATTCTTAAAGGTTATTAGTTAGTTATTTCGCATATGACACCCTTTTTCACTTATCCTACGCATCATTATCCCTTTCTCTTCCTTTCTATTTATCAATATTGGCAGCATTAATAACAATTGCTTTTGGTGATATTCACATTGTTTTTAAGCCTACTGGTTTCACAATATGATGAATTGAATTATTAATAGTTATTACAATTTTGTGTTTCAGGTTTAAAAACATCAAATTATGGTAATATACATGAACATTAGTTTTGTTATTCTAGTTTGGTTAATGTTGTTGTAAGGGCTGTACATATATATATTTAAAAAAAAAAGAGAAAAGATATGGCAGCTGGTGCAAAAGTTAAATAATTTCGTTCCAAACAAAAGTATTCTCTCTTTTCTTCCTCTAATCGATATTTTCTTTTTTTTTTTTTTTTTTACTAAAAGTAGTAAATTAAATTTTGCACACAGCTGTACATGTACTGTATAACGAGATGTATTGTATAACAGGCTGTTAAACTTATCAACAAAGTTAGGCTTCTATCCTCTGTAATATGAAACCAAGAATGCTAGTAATACATACTGCAACAATGTTTACAGTGTACAAATGGACACTTGATGTGTGCCGGTTGCTTCACTCATGTCCTCGCAGATGCCAGGCTAAGAGATGAAATGGCAACATGTCCGAATTGCAGAATCGAGATCAGCAGAACATCCCCGTCTCGAAATTTGGCAGTTGAGAAAGCAGTTTCCGAACTGCCGGCAGAATGTCAATATTGTGCGAAAGAATTCCCAAGGAATTCCTTGGAGCGCCATGAAGAGACCATGTGCGAAGAGAGGTAATCAAACGTTAACGTGTAGAATCGTGAAAAGTAACGTTAATCCCTTGTTTCTTGTACGTAGAATATCCAGTTGCAAGTACAGTAGAATCGGCTGTCCATGGCGTGGACCAAACCACGAACGTCCAGAGCACGAGGCACACTGTGTACATCCACATCGTACAGGGCTGGACGTGATGGAAGCTCTACGTGATATCGATGCCCGTACTCTTGAAGAACGTAGGCTGTATGACAATGTCTTTGATCTTTTGTCCTACGAGAAAATCACGTTCAACGGTCTGTATCTGTTTCTCGTGCATTAAGGCTCTCAAACTTTCATTCAATCCTGTTTAGACCAAAAAAACATTGCGAAAGAGACTTTACTTTGTTCCGTGTGCTTTGTTTGGCAGCAACAGGGATAATCTCTGTCGTCAAATCGAAATTAAAATGCTCGCGTAGATTTTTAGATGCCTCATTGGAAATATTTGAGAAATTAAATAAACTCGTTTTAATAGAAACGTAGAGAACGTAGGACTGGAGTTATCTGTGGAATTTTCATCCTTTATAGATCTGCAAATGAAGCCATATCGTACGGACGAGTTTGTTCATAAACTGTTTTATGAAACTTCACGTTTCACTGCGTTCAACAATCAATGGGTTGTTAAAGCGAGGATCAATAATAGTCAGCGTGATCCCACTCAGAGTTCAGAAAGAGATATGACTTATCAAGTACGTAAAAATCCAAAGATATTCCGACTCGTGTCTCAATTAATTTTTAACACAGATTCTTTGATTCGCGCTTTTTAATTCATTGCAGTTGATTTTGAAGACAAAAACAACGTATCCACTACCACTTCATTATTTGATATTGAAAGGACCTTTTGGCGACATGAAAGTACAACCAAGAATACACAAATTCGAGTTCACTGACCAAGAAAATGAAAGCCCTTATTTACCTTTACCCTTGCCTGACACAGCAGAATGCAATAGACTTCTTGCTGCGAGAGCTATTAGTTTCAGGTAATGACATATATTTATATCTTAATTTTTGTTTTTTTTTTATTAAGGTCACAGAAAAAGATTGTTTATAACATGTATGTATACAAAATATTTTATACATAAATAAAATATTTTCGTTTCAGACTAATAATGTTCCTGGCATCGAAGTAGTTCAACACGAGAATTGCTGCCAAGACTTTATGGAGAAAGAATTATAATTGAGATAACTTTTTAGATTCAACAGCGATAAGAACATAGATCACACAGAGATTTTTAACCAATTATTAGTAGTGTTTAACCGTAACGATAATGAAGATAAAGATGCTAATTCTGCTGTAGTCTATACACATATTACATTCAGAAAAAGTTACACAACGTTGAAATCGCGAATAGTTTTAACACGGAAGGAGTAGCAGAAGTAATGTGCGAATACTTCTAAAGAAAGTGCAATGTTTAATTTCATTTCTCCATTTATTTCGGGACGTCCTCATATTTTCTTTCATTGATTCTTCCAATTCATTCAAGCTTTATGTAGATTATTGTTGTTAGACAAGTGTATTAAATGTACCGACATTGGTGAATAGAATTGTTTCCATAAGTAGATAAAAAAAAAAAAAAACGATTTTATTACGACTTTTTGACCAATCATGTTGCTCGAGATGAACAATTTAATGCACATGCCTGTCGACACAAGCGTGTATTCTATTTACGTATAAATTAAATGTTATTGATGTAATATCCCAAATCGACATATTGTAATAGAAAAAAAAAAAAAAATAAATTTATTATAATTACTAAGACTTATAATTTTTAAATCGCAAGAACATCTACCATCGATGACAATGACTCTTCTTACGTCTTCAAATTACCTTCAAATTACGAAAATTATACGGTCTGTTGTAATTCTGATAAATTAATGAAAGTGTTGTTGTTGGCTTTTGGACCATTTGTATTGTTAGGCGGGAAGATTAGGGGATTTAAATTATTTTCTGGTGTACTGATGCTATGTTTGCGGTATTTCGGTGTCGGTAGCCTTGGATCTGGTTCGGAGCAATCTTTTAACCAGTAAGTAATGACTCGTCCCTTCCCCTTTAATTCCACTTCGCCTCTGAGCTCCAAGTCGAACGTTCCAAATTTATCCAATATACATTTCGTTGCTTCAGAAATATGTATGCGTAATGCTATATTTAGAAAGAAGATGAAAGTGAGACTAATATCTCATAATAATGAGTTTGGAATTGATTTCAAATAACGTACGTAGTCCCGAGGATTCCATCCTCGATGCAGTGTTTACTGTATCACCGAAAAGACAATAATGTGGCATTTTTTTGCCAACTACACCTGCGCAAACTGGCCCACTGTGTACGCCAATTCTGACACTGAGTTGCGCATTTTGTTTATGCATTATGGTGAAGGAACGTACAGAAACAAGAATCGCTAGAGCCATTAGGGCAATTTCCCTCGCGTGTTCGTCGCCGTTTCTTTCTGGCAGGCCAGACACCACCATGTATGCATCTCCTATTGTTTCCACCTTAATACATAAAAATGTTATTAATGATGGAAGAATGTCAAAAAATTGTAACAGCTAGGTCAATAAATTTATATTTTTATAAATAAGTAAAAAGAAATAGAATCTAAATGGAGATTTGTTCGCCTGTATTGTAGCATTTTACTTTGAATATCTTGAAGCAGATTTTTATGTGCTCTATCATCAGTTTTTAAATTTTTCACAAATGTATAAATATTTACAATCTAGTGATTATCGTTTGAATGTGATTGACATTGACATTGAAATACCTTGTAAACATCGTAGAATTCGATGATACGATCGAAAGTGCTGTAAAGGTCGTTTAAAAAATCTACCACTTCCATTGGTGTGCTTTGCGCGCAGAGAGCTGTGAAGCCAACTATGTCACTGAAATAAATTGTCACGCACTCGAATTGCTCTGGTTGTACCAGCTCTCTAGCCATTAGTTGACACGCCACTTGTCTATGATATTGTAATTGAAAATGAATATAGAAACTCTCGAAATAAGAAAATAGTGTATGTAGTCTATATTTTTATATTATTAAGTACATTATTACCTTGGAAGCACTTGATACAAAAGTTCTTCGCTACGTCGTTTCTCTAGGCTTAATTGTTCCGTTTTCTCTTCCACGAGGGCTTCTAAATTATTCGCATATTGCTCCATACGCCTCAATAAATCGTCCATTAAATTCTCACAGTAACCCCTGGAAAATTATTACTTTTTTTTTTTAAATATAATGTTCCTCGCAATTTTAAAAGACAAACCTCGTTCGAAGAAACATTTGTATTTTTTAAAAAACTGTATTGGAAAACCTACTTCATAATGCTACGTATAGTTTCGCGAATTGCGTGAAATGTTGGTCGTTCCTCTGGGATTTCGTTCCAGCATTTCTCCATGAGGGATAGGATATCCGGCGGGCAGTCTTTTGGTGTTACTTCCGGTCTGAATGGTGGCATCTCTGAAGCTGCAACGCGGCCGACGATCTTTGTAATATTATAAAATTTTCATTTACTTCGTTAATTATTTTTTTTTTTATACCACGTTTTGAAAATCATACCAAAATTTCTATCATACCTCTTGGGAAGTCATAAACGATTTCACAGATTCATACGGGCCACCACGGATCACAATTTCTTCTAAAATGATCGCGAAACTGTAAACATCCCCTTTTTGAGTCGCTGCGCTGCCAGGTGTCACAGTTAACGGTAAAAGTTCCGGCGCGATCCAAAGTAATTCTGTCCAAACGATAATTTGTAACAGTCAATGATCTTTTATTTGTTTCTCACGAATTGATCTTACTTACTGGTATAATAATTATCGTCCATTATCAAATCAGACGGGGTTGTGAGTGTTTTGAGGCCAAAGTCTGAAATTTTCAAGACGAAACGGCCATCGATCAAGCAATTACAAGACCGAAGCTTTCCATGTGCTGAAACCTCGCTGGCATGGAGATAAGACATTCCCTGTAAATGAAATCATTTTTTTGTATTTCTAAAATTCTAGTAATATCAGAACAGTTTTATTTCAATATTCGAGAATCAGTGATAAGTATGACTGGACTGCGAATGTTTATAGAAATTCAATCAAAGAAAGAAATTGAACCTACATTTTTTTCCCTTTAAATGTTATAATAATTACTTTATACGTTCCAATTCTGCATATTTTTATGCATTTCCTACAAACGTATAAATATCCGCAATCTAAATATAATTGTAAAGAGTGATGTTAAAAATTTGGGAAAGAAGTGTTTTTAGAATTTATTTCTTTTTTTAGAATTTATTTTTGAAAGTAAATTAGCGGTGAAAAGATGTATTATTTGGAATAGAATTTAAATCCTGCTTTAAATTGGATAAAATAAACATGTGATACGACTTTTGCACCTGCTCTACCTTGACGATGTCGTGGATTAAAGACATTCGAAAATTCCAATCTAATTTAATAGCGTCGTTCTCTAGGACATCTTTCAAGGAACCTCGGGGGCAATACTCTGTCAAGATCAACACCGTTGGTGATGGAGAACAGAAGCATGCACCGATAAACCTGAAATTCATTTTTAATATTTCACGTGTAAAATGGTAATTTGTTTTCAATGTTTATAACAAAATCGTCATTTAATATTATATTTATATAGTTGTATCATTATTAATAAATAAAATTATATATAATAATAAAAACCTGACGGTATTTTCTGAAGTAACATCCCGAACTTGTTTAATTTCCCACAACAATTTCTTGGTGACGTCAACTACCTTCTTTTTAGTAATTTTCTTAATAGCCACTCTTTCTCCCTTATAGATTCCAACGGTGGTGAATACTGTAGTTGTAGGTAAGGATTCACAGCTGAATTGTGACTCACGGCGAATATGCTGCTCCAATCCAAAATTCTGTAACGGCAAGACTGATTTTATTACGTTTTCTTTATTTGACTCAGTTGCATTCACCTCGGCTATCGTTTGGTGTAGATTGATCTTCGAAGAGAAAGGTTTCCCTATTTCCAGAAGTAGTTCCTCTGGTCTGATTTTCCAGGACATGTTGTTCAGGTCAGCCGACACTCTCAGATGTCTAAAATATTATAATAATATTATAATTTGCAAGCCGCTGAATTAAATTTAAACTTTCCATTTTCATATCTATATAGTTTCACAATTTTTTACACATATTGTTCGAGTTGAAATTTTAAAATTTTTTTAAACGAAAATTTCCTACCGCAAATGTATTATTATCAATTCTCACGAGAGACCTTTTTTTATAAAAAGTTACAAATTTTTAGAAAAGTTTTTAATTCTTTTGTGTATATAAAAGTGTATAAAAAAATTTTTAACAGGAATATTGTATATTATAATATTCTCAATAATATGGTACATATTTTCTAAATTGTGGTTCTTGTAATCACATTGACGTTATTGATTCAAATAACAAAAAGAGTACTAGCCTGTACAATACACAGATTGCAGTAACAGCAACAAGAAGAAACACAACAAGAGCCAAGCTAGTATACGCGACAAAAGTATAAGCTTCAGTCCTGGATGTGCAAGCAGGATCGTTTCCCAGAAATCCACATTCAGGAATATCAGCAGGGGGGCCTTCTCTTCCTCCAGGCCAATGAATTTTCTTTCCAGTCACAGGATTATATTCTCGATTTAATCCTAAATAGTGCGCGACTACTTCGAACCTGCAAATTTCGAATTCGAGTATTTTTTTCGCCTGAATCTGCAACATAATACCCAATATACAGCACGTGCAGTATGTATATGCTTCATCAAAATTCTGCATGGAATTCAAAGTGAATTCGAAGGTTTCATCGCAATGGCGACGGCATTTGGATCGAATGTATTCAGTTGACTGGTAGAATGGAGGTTGATTAACACGAGCAAACGGGCTCGAGAGAAATGGCTGGCTTAATTGACGCTGACCTTCCCGTGATAGGATCTAAATCCAGGATACTGTAGTCCGCGTCGCGGTCTCCATTGTCATCGATCCTCACGTGCCCAGTAATACCAATGAAGTCTCGGTCCCACATCCTCCTCGTTATCGATATGCCGTCTGTGATATCTCCACCCTCGGACAGAGTTTCGTTCAATGCCATCCCCAGCAAATATACGCCATCATAGAAAGCTCCGATAAAGAAATTTACCTGGGCATAATTTTTATTTAATATTATTTAACGTTGTTGTTTAACGGCCGCTTTCTTCATTATTTTGTAAGTCATTACATCTGTATTACAATTGGGTGAATTTTGCTTGAAAAATTCTTTCTAAACTAAATTAACTTTATACAACATTTATAGATTAATCGACAGAAGTGTTACCTCTTCTCCTTCTGAAAAATAATAATTGTAGTCAGTTTGAGCTCGTTGGCGAACAGTTTCAGCAAAATCTTGAAATCTCGGACTGGTGGGTTGTAAAAGAGACACTCTGAGCAATGCCTCGTACGCTTTCCTAGCGATACTGTCATCCTCATCACGAACTTCCCAATCGTGATCACCCCAGTAAGAACCCTGAATTTTTATCAAAAAGAAAAGAAACACGTTCGTTGTTCTTATATATGGATATAAAACAACATTTCACAATTTCATCAAATTTAAATTTCCAAGTTTTAATCCAAATTAAAGCATTCCAACTTTGAATTTAAATTTGAATTTAGATTGAACATTTTTAACTTTTACGTACATTCACTTTGAGATTAATTTTACTATATTTATTTATATATAGGGTGGCGAGCAGGGCATTGACTGATTTTAATTGTTCTGCATTCTTAAGAATTTATTACAAAAAGCTTTTGCATTATACAAAAAGATTTCTATAATTTTTATAAAAATTTCACACTTAGATCTCTTTGTCATTCCTCTGCTAACTAGCCTATAATTTAAAAATGTTGGAAAGAAAATCTTCAGTTTACTTGAAATATTTCAACGTCAAGGAATGCCCAATCTCCTCTTGTCATTTCTAAATCATGAGCAGCCAACATAAATTTTCTAACCAATGTTCCCCGGACACTAAGAATCAACACTGTCAGAAATGAATTATATGCTAATTAGGAATAAATAAATATATTGATATATTAATTTCAAGGAAGGATTCAGATACATATATGATGTTTACCTCGTGCATACATACTAGCATCACGCAAATAAAAATTATACGACTCGTCCTCGGAATTTCCATCGATTTCTCTTACAAATTTCAACAATCCTTCTTTCCTTAAGCCGTATTCCAAATTTTTCCCAACTGTCCACGAAAATAAATCGGATCTATCCAAGATCAACGCTACGTGCGACCATCCAAATTCTTTAAAAATGCTAGAGAAAACCAATCGAAGTCGACACTGACAATAGGACATCCTTGTGAGCGTTGGATATTTGCTTCTATCCTTGAAAATTCCCTTGAAACAAAAAATTCAAGATTGAGAGATAAATTCCAAGCAATTTTCAGGATAATTTGCAAATTAAGAAACTGAGAGAATTTTCTTTTCTTCAGCTCATAGGAAAGAAAGTTCCTTAAAGTCAATATCTACGTTGATTTCATTTGCTTGTGCATAGAATGCACATATGTAAAAATAAATATTCAAAATGTTGCAATGTTTTAATAACTGAAACAAATATCGATTGTGATTCGATCTCCTTTCGTTACGTTAAAAATATGAATTTATATATAAACGATTGTAGTTTAATCATAAAATTAATCGTGTTTATAAAATTTTAAAGCATCAAATGAAACTAAAATCAGGAAATCAACTGAAAATGAACTTATCACTGCCTGTGATCTTCATTTACTTCGTTTTAGTTTTATATTGGCCGTGTTAACAAGCAAGCGACTAATTAAAAGTTAATGAAGTTGTAAATAGGGATTTTGTATCATGCGAAGCACCTCGTGTTTTTCCTCATGTAACACGTTCGTTACATGTGATAAGCAAATAACATCAATTAACCTAATGAATATGGGAAATATAGTTACAATTTTCTTACCGAGCTTTCATTTTTCCATTTATTGATTCTTCCAAGGATACCCGACGTTACGGATAGTTCTTCTTCTTCTGATGGCGGCTTAATTATTGAAAATATATAATTGGATATTGCCAAAATTGTGTAAATAATTATTAAATATTTAGAGAGCATTATGTTATATAAGAACGATTATTTAGAGATTTGTCATTTGATACAAAAGGATTAATAATTTATTTGCTTTGCGATTAAAATCTAAATGTAAATGCAGAATGTATTTTATGTAGTATATTTTATATATTTGCGGTAATTTGAAAATTCTCAAATTCATTTGCAGTGAATTATGAATGACTGTGAAAAATGGTACTTGGTCACCCATTCCAGTGATTATAGGAGTGTTCCAATAGGCGGCGAGTTTTGCCACAGGTTCCAGGGCGAAAGCACAAGCTGGACCGATAAACGCGATCACGTTCGCCTGGAAATGCATATCGGCAGCTAAACCTGGTGCTGCAGATCCACTGCATGATGGATAGCTGCGAATCATACAATTATAACGTTTATCAATAATTTTAATAAAACAACAATATCGCGTGAGTTAATGGAGCAGAATTATCTCTGATTAATTCATAGTTTTACCTTTTCATAGTTGCATTGCTTATTGCTTAACACAGAGTGTTTTATCAAGAAAGATTAATGAAACAAAATAAACAGTTTGTTTTCTTCTTTTGAAAACATTGAAACTTTCCTTCTTCGAAAAAGCTGTTTTATCGTGTTCTTAATACTTAATGGTGTCTATAATATTGGGTTATTTCATAAATAACGTCGCATTAAATAACAAATATCTTTTTATAAGTAACGAAAATTTTATAAGTAAGGTAAACTTTATAAATATATTGAATAATATATTTATCCATTATTTTGTATTATGACTTTTTCCCATCTTGTGGACAATCGCATGATATACCAAAATTCACTATCCTTCTCAGCAAAAACTGCAGACACATGCATTTTTTGCAAGTCTTTAGAGAATCAAAATCTTTGCCATTAAACGAATTTTGTAATAATTTAAATAAATGATAATCAAGGGAATGTAGATAAGAACTTCCCAGTGAACATTGTCAACATCAAGTCTACCGGGCCGCTTCTGGTGAGAAAACTTAGGTTGAAATCTCCATCATGAAACTTTGTAAACCATCTCTGTACCATTCTTACGTTTACATCATCACCATGAACGCCGCAAATCTTTTTTCTTTGTGCGTTTCCCCCTTTTTTTCGGAAATAAAAAAGCATCATAGTTCGGAAATACGTCTTCTCGTCGCTCGAGATCGCTACAGCAAGATCAAACTAAAAAAAAAAAAAAATGTAATCCTTAATGCTTTCTTTCAACTAACCTTTTAAAGTGTCAACAATTAACATACGATTAAACTTGGTAGGTTAAAAGCACTGGCTCGTCACGGAAAAAACAAAAGACCATCGCCTATTGCGAAAATGAGACATTACTTATGGGAATAAACCCAATATAAATTACAAATCTTTATACGTGACGTATACATAAGTACGTGTAAAAAATGTGAAGAAAGTTGATCCACTTTAACGTGACTTCACAGCCCACTGTTTACTGGCATCTTTCAGGCTCACGTACTTCCTTGTACGCGGGTTTTTTTTTTCTTCCGCAACACGATTCCATCCGAATCAATTCGGAAGGAAAAGGAAGCGTGGGACAATGGGTCGCAGAAATCAAACAATACTGGGAAAAAGAACAGGGGGCAAACGGGTTGATGGATGATCGTGTTCCACCGTGTAAACAGGTCGCGATTGAATTACCGGTCTGAGGGGAGAGAGAAAACGATGGAAACAGGGTGTCCGCATTCTCGGGGAATCCGTGGAACGCGTTCGTAACTCACGTTCGTAACTAGAATGATTGATAATTGTCGGGGGGGAATTGGCAAAGTGCAGTGTCATTCCAAGCGTAAGGAACGACTTGGAAATAATGATAGATTTAATCGTACCGTTGAATAGCCAATAATTGGATCCGCTGTCCGATCCTAGGGATATTATCACGCTCGGTGGTCCTTGCTCTTCGTTCCCTTCGTTAACCAATTGTAACGTGGATTAATTCGTTCGGTTCGATTAGTCTAATTCTATATCGTTCGATTGAAAAGGGGGAAAATGGGGATTTGTTGCCATTTATTAACTCTAGATCTGTTGCAAAGATTTGATGCTTGGTAATTTGTTAGTTAATGTCACGATATCTTTTTATATATTTTTGTCAAAATTTTGAAAAAATTTGGCGTTTCGATAAAGGCGTAATTTTTGTTTCAATGATTTTTTTCTGACTTTTACTGACTTTTACTTTATTCTCGTTTTGCCAAACAGCGATCACACAATCACGGCTTGTTTTTTGCGCAAACGTCTGTCCAATTGGATTAATGTAATGACACGGAAGCGGTGGAAAAGTGAATCAGTTTACACAGAATCACGTGTGGTGTAAACGTTTTATCTAGGACACAGACATTCTTTATTACACGTATAATAATAATTATTTTTCCTATTCTTCTTTTATTTTTCTTTTATTTTACGTAAAAATTGATAGTGGCTGTACAATCATATATATGTTAAGAAATCGAAGATAGAGAAAGCAGTAAGAGATTTTCTGCATTTACCCTACCTTCCTTGCACCTTGCGCAATTTCACATTGTGGATGCTCAGAAAATCGTTTACTTCGGCTAAAGCCAAATCAACGGCTGGGCCGCATCTTTCCAAATCGAAAGGGCTACTTAAATGAGAAGCCATGAGAACCCCGACGTTGTACACTCTCATGGAGTATTCATAATTCGCTGAAAAAATAAATAAAGCTAAATTAATTTCCATTTGGAGAAACACGATAAGTATACTTTCTTTCATCTTTTTTAGTTTTCGTGCAACGTAATTTTTCTCAATTTTTTTTTTTAACTCTATTAACGTCACAGTAATAAAACGCGCAGTAATTTTTATTAACTAGTTATTCAGATTACGTCTATCTGAACTTAATTCTTTTTTTTTTATAATTAGTACAACTTATTAGAATAAATTAATAACAAAAATTCACACTCGGAAGAAGATGTAGTCCATTTTTAGTTTTAATTAATGGCAAAAATTTGGATATATATTTGAACGTGACGCATCAAACAGAAACTGAATCGTGATCCAAACGAAGTAGAAGAAGTCGTTGTTGTGTCAGCCGTCGGAACAAATCGTACAGAAAGTATGGTTATTTCATTCATAAGCGTAACTGTTTGCTACATCGGAAAAAAGAGGGTCGCTAAAAGATTGTACTAATAATATATTTTCATAGTATATTTTCAAGTCTTTCTCTCTTTTACGATCCTTTTTTGCTCTTACATATGTATAGACAGTTAATAACAAGACAGCAATATTTTAAATAAATGTTAAGACTTTATTAGAAATATTTTAATTATCAAAAACACTTACTAATTTATTATTTATTTAAAGAAATGAGATTTTTTTTTTAGTATCTTTGTTCAATGGATATGATTTAAAAAACTTATAATAAAATATTTTAATCTCACCTGGCGTAACGTTGACAGAACCCAAAGTCAGGGAAACCACTGCGATTATTAAAAGCTTCGAACTCACGAATAGCACTTGTTTACGTAAAGTATTCTCCATTCTTTTCTATTGCAATTATTTTAACGACACGAAACGTTACACTCGGTTAGCATGATTCAATTATATCAGAAAACAATTCAAATTAAATAGTCACGATTCAAAAGAATTGACTTTTTATTGGACTGGCGTAACTCTATTACAACTTTTGCAAAGCGTATCACGTGACGCAACGGTCGGCTAGAGCACATCTAAACCATTCCCGAAGAAGATTCACCCTTATATACCGATTGATATAAAGCGTTCGTATCAATTTGTTAAACATTTGTTGCAAAATTTAATGTCTTCGATGTTAGCATGCGTGTAGCCGTTTGTTCGGTGAATCACGGTGGATTATGATAAATTCATGCTGTGTCACGAGCAAAATAAACTGGAATATATTCATTTCGAAGATTTGGTACATGCGCCCTGATGATTAAAGCAGACCATGCCTGTTGCTTCTACGCATGCTTCGTCTTCTGAACCTCCTTTCGATGTTTTATTCAAAGGACACTTGTTTTCTTATAAAATAATGTTATATACAAAATATCGTTTACTATTGTTTGCTTCTGCAATATCCTTTTTATCATTATCCAGAGATAGCAGACTATTTATTTCCATTTGCTCGAAGAACTTCGATACTTCCCAGATGAATATTCTTTCTCCTCTTGAGCGACGAGTTCTTCGTCCAAGAGAAGCTCAAAATTGCCCAGTGCTTCCGGTGGTGGGCATTTGTTCCATTTCACGCTATGAACAACCGTATTTTGATCGAAGTTGTAAACGGCTTTTTAAAAAATAAATGTGAGACTCACTCTGGTACACCGTCGGGTGGTACGACGATTGAAATTATGTTGTCGATTAATTTGTATTTTAAGATTCGATCGTTCACTGTGGTGGAGGTCAGTGACGGAGATGCGTTCACCTGCAGAATAGTAGGAAAGGTTAGTTAGCGCAAGAAGAAATAAGATAAATAATATTAAACACTACACTATCTATCATTATATATTAACTAGACAGTAATATAATATAAGTCTCAACTAAATAACTGAAAAGATTATTAAGAAATTGAGAAACCTCTATGAGCCACGGTTTTAGATCATTGTCAATGATGATATCGTAACCATAGCACTCGAAGCAGTGGCGATCGTTCGCCATAACGGGGGCGACAGCTTTCAAAGAATGTATAATACACCAAATGATGTTCGCGAACAGCTTTTCCGTGACCGCTTTCCCGCGCGTGCTCTCCAAGTACAATCTCAAATTATGAACACTCAATTTACCACCATGCTTGCTGTTATACTCTTCCTGCAATAGATTCATATATTTTTTATCGAAATTTGTTATATCCATAAAAATATAGATTCTTCTTTCTTTCTTTCTTTAAAAAAGTCCACTTACACCATGCTTTTGCACAGATACGTTCGTAAGATGGGCATACATGTTGTCTAATTCTTGAATACTAGTGTCGTACTTGACTGTACAAAATCGACAAAATCCTAGTTTGAATAGATACGCTTTCAATGGCCGAAAAGAGGTAATGAGGACGTATAAACGGAGATCGAATTTTTTTCCTCCTATTAAAAGCGGGTTGTCGATGTACCTATATATTTATTTCGAAAATAGAAAAATATTCTTCATTTTGATACTTTAATATTACTAATTGAGAAGCTTTCTGTGGAAAAGATGGATAATCGCGAGGCAAAGTCAGCGAATTATGTTTATGAAGTTAATCTTTTTTTTTTATAAAGCTTCTCAATTTTAACGTAAAATAACGCTAAATAAACTGTATTACCTAGATATCACATATGACTCTTTCGTTAAATTTGGATTAAATGGGTTTTTTGCTTCTCGAGACCATTTCTTAAGTTTGCTCAATTTATTGATTAGAAATATTCCAGTACCCTGTGATTTGCCGCACGGTTTCATGATCCATGTGCTTTGTGGTGACTTCCGATATTCTTCCACGAACATATTATAGTCTAATTGAAAGAATTAATTTTGCTTTAACACATTAATATTTAGAAACTGTAGTGTGGGACATATTGTGTGCATTTTTTTAATATGTTGAAATAAATGTTATAATTGGTAGAAAGATATATTATACTTATAAAAAATATTGTAGATACCATATTTGTACTATGCTATATTAATAATAATAATAATAATATAATTTACCTGCCGGTAAGACGAACGTGACAGGTATGAAATCGAGATAAAGATATTTTCCTGGGCCATCCCCTCTTTCTGCCAGAGGATTTCCTTCCCGTTCCAATTCCTTCCGGTAGCGTTTTATATTTTTTACCAATAGATCCTTTCGTGTTAGTTCGTAATGATTTGGGAAATGATTGATCAGTCTAAAAGTAATAACATACTGTTTGAATACTTATCTATCATAAGAAACTTTTATATTATTTTATTAAAAAATTGATATTTAACTGTTTGTCGTCCATTCTATATCCGGTTTCCACGCTGAATATGTTTCTGCATGATTGAGTGACCGCCCTAAAATAATTTAAAAAATTTACATGACCTGACTGAATGTCTAACTTTTTTAAATAGTGTACAGATTTTTTGATAAGTGAAATTAAAAAATGTCACTTTTATATACTAGTTTTCAATATTTGAATAATATAATTCTATTTTTTATTTTTTTCTATATTGAGAAATGAGAAGCAATTGTTACCAATAGAAATTCCAATCATCCTCCGGGCCAACTTGAACCCATCCCCTCTTCTCGAAGTTATGTACTATTACAGATTTATCCACGTCCGTACAAAACGTCACTTTCGTCTTGTCCGTTCCACTTGCCGATACTCTGTAAATGTTTAGAACTTTTCTAAAAGAAAAAGAAAAAATAAGGCTAATCACTAGCATTGAAACAATCCCTTTCTCCTTTTATGCGATAATT
Organism: Frieseomelitta varia; assembly: GCF_011392965.1. Lineage (NCBI taxonomy): Eukaryota > Metazoa > Arthropoda > Insecta > Hymenoptera > Apidae > Frieseomelitta > Frieseomelitta varia. Next base: position 64,010 of record NW_025110047.1, on the reverse strand, counting down.
CGTTTCGACTGGCTTGATGTTCCTTTTTATGCTCCTTTGGACATTGAATTGCATTCTTTTTTGTTTTTGTTTACCTGCTATGATTGATATGATTTGATACGCTTAAATTTGTAACACGTTTATTCTCTGCTACTGTACCGGACGCCATAGTTTCTGATATTGAGAGTTAGATCGATTCATCGTGGATACAAGGAAACGTGGCAACAAAGAAACGGTAAAAACGAATCAAGAATAAAATTAAAGCCAAAGAACTGGCTTGGTTGTTCTTTTACATTAGCTTACATTATTAGCTTGTATTATAATTATTAATATTATTACTTTTACTTTTCTATCAAACGTAATTATTGTTTATTTGAAATTTATATATTACATAGCATATACATATGTAATGTAACATGTATTTTAAATATTCAAGTTTTGACCATATAAAAGAGACTAAAAAGAAAGTTATGTTGTATAGATTGTCGCCAATTGTAGAATTTAGCCAATTTGTAGAATTTAAATTTAAAGACTGTCACTATTTATAAAAAACTTACAAATTATATTCATTTTCTTATTGTATCATTAAATACGATATCTCTTTGGAAAATACGGTTTTCGTTATTGAGAGCTCTTTTTTGACTTTCTTCTAAAATATTTAATTTCAATTTATATCAGATATCTGAAACTATTTCAATGAATTTCTCCATTTCATGTAACGAAACATAATTATATATAATACTGTTAAGATTAACCTAAAAGGCTTAATGTTATCCTACATTAAAATTAACAATATTTATATTTGTAAATTTCTAATTAAATCGGCCAATCATTTTACCTTCTTGCCATGTATGCTCGTATTATAATATATTGCCACTCTTAAATTGATCATAATTTCAAAAAATTTGACCGTTTCTATTACACGGCAATTCTTGAAAAAAAAAAAAAAAAAAATGTTTGGTTATACCGTGACAAATTGACATTCGATCTATTAGTTCCATTAGAAGACAATCACCTGATTTCTGTGTTTATCTAAGTATATAATAGTTTCTATGTTTATTGGTAAGTGCGTTTACTTACCAATAGTTTTATTTTTGTTTTCATATTATTCGACTGGACATTAAAGTTCGTTGACTTTGTTCAGTCAAAGGCGTTTGTTATGATTTCAATGATTCTTTTCAGAAAAATAGAAAAATCCATTAGTTAAAAGAAATGCAACAAGCCTGATTATGACTGAATATAATATACATACATACGTAGATATATATTTGTTCATTCATGTTCCAGTAATTTTCAAGAAAATATTCTTGTCAAAAAAAAAAAAAAAAAAAAATGCCAGTTGACACGCGCATACATAACGTCTGAAATATAATTGAAAAGTTATTAGCACAAAGGTTCTGATTGAAGACAATTTTGAAGGACGTAACTTGAAACAATTATGTATGTGTGAAAAGAGTGTATCGATTTCGATTCTACAAAACTGATATTACATTTGATCTATTATGCTATTATTATAAGATCTGTTATTATATCCGTATATTTCAGGACATTTTTGATCCTGAAATGTACGGATATATATCGAAAGTTGATATGTTTACATCTTTCTGTTGTTGGGCATTTTCGTTTGAAATGTAAACACAAACAAATGAAAAAAGCAACTTTTCAGATCAGAGCGTTAAAGATCCAGTGAACTAGAATTTTCAATTTCTGTCGTTTCGTTTGAATGATTTTCTGGAAAGAAAATAAAATAAATAGCCATTGATAATATATTAGTTACACATTTACCTGATTAATATCTGATTAGTACAAAAACAATGTATTGTAACCTACACGTAACTACCATGGAGCCGTTATCGATATACATAATATTGATACTGTAGAGTCGGAATCAAAATCGATATAAATCAGAGCCTCCTTCACTCGTAACTGGTTCAAAATCATTTCAGCTTTAATATATTTTATGAATTTTAAATATTTTAAGCATTTTGAGAACTGAGACCAATGAGACAATCCTATCTTTTATTCTATTAAATATTCGTAACTTTAACAACAACCGGTGCAAGCAGACAGTATAAAGCAGAGTTGGCTATCTAGCCCACGAGCTCCTGCCCCTACTTTTCTGGTCGCTGGCACTATCCCCTCCGTTGCATTGATCTCTCCACCTGCTATATAGCTGACGAGAGAATAGGGTTCATGAACGGTAAAAAGATGCAATGGACAGGTCGATTTAGTGAAGAAATCGATGCAGTGAAGGGATAGCGACCAGGAAAGTAGGGGCAAAGGTTCTCGGGCCGTTAGTCAGCCAGCTGTGGTATAGAGCAATTTACATATAAATACACACGCGTTTCACATACAGGTTTCAAACACGCGTAACGTTTCAACGAGAAAGACGGATACAACCGTTCAATTTCTTCGACAAAAAGAAAAAAAGAAAGAGTAATCTCACAATTATAACGCTGCAAATTACGCGTGTAACAAATAATTTTATTGCTTTGGAATATCTTTTTCGACTATCGTCCTGTGATTGATTTGTGATACTTTACACTGATTTATTGACTAATTTTTCGCATCGAACAACTGACTTTTGGACTTTGACAAGGTATATAATAAAAAAGAAGTGTTATATTCAAAAAGATGTAGTGTACAAAGGGTTCGAGCTTTTTGTAAATACTTCGTGGTTCATTATTAGTACCATTGTTGATGGTTGGAAACATTTTTCAATTAACATTTTAAATAAATAGTTTCCAGTGTTCTGTACGCGTCGGATGCACGGTTAAAAATATCGTTTTGTTTTGTTGAATTAATGTGAATTAAATGTTAAAAGCGAGTCACAAAGAGACGATTATTGCTCGTGTGCCGGAAATTAAACGTTGCTTGAAAGTACCGAAAGCGTCGCGGCTGTATGTCGCGTGAAGGAATTTGTGTCATGAATTTACGATTCGAAATGAATCTTTCGTTAATTATATATTTATTAACACTTCCACGGACACGTTTTAGAAAGTATCGATTAAAATCGAATCGTTTTCGAAGTTTGCGTGTTTTGATTGCTATAATAAAGTATTTGTAATGGGTATATTTTATGAGGGATATACAAATTGTATCGTGTGTATATGTGTATGTTTGTTGTTATTTTGTTTTTATCGTTGATTTTAATATTGAGTGATAAACATTGAGTTTTTTCAATAGGAATAGAAAATCAAAATGTCTAATCCTTCATCATCATCTGGTAATTCTGGTAATTCTGGTAATGTTCAACCTAATAATTCTGATAATGTTCAACCTGGCAGTCAACGCATAACGCGAAGAATAACTGTAATTAATAGTTTTGCTCCTGGTGAATGCACTTGTCACAGACCAAGTGGTATCGTAGTCTGCAATGCTTGTGGTTTTTCTGAACCTGGCAGAATACGTTATTCCTGTCCTGTTCACCATCGGGTTTGTTATCCTTAATATATCATACTTTTTAAATAAAGTGTGAGTCAAAACAAACTACTTGCACTTTATAATTATGAGCTAATGTCTCTTGATTGATTATTTTTTTTTTTCTTCCAGATTATTTTTGTGACTGATATAATAGAATGTTCCAAATGTAAAGCTCATCTTGATTCATTGAGTGAGATATAAAAAGATTAGGTTCTGTATGACTATGGTTTTTTTAAAAAAATTAAAATAATTTTATCATTGATATATATAACGTGTATGTGCATATGTATATACTAACTGTATTAAGTTATTGTGACAGATGTTGGAAGAAAGGACAAATATAGACTGATTTAATTAAGATGTCATTTATTTTTATACCAAACTAATAAATTCATGAGTGTGAAAACCAGCTAGGAAAACCAGGTGTTTTGTTCTTTTCTGAAAATTCACGAAAGTTGTCCTCCAAATTTTGTGATATTTTTGCATTAATATCTTCTTGATCTTTAGGGATTATATCAGGGAATGTGAATGTTTCAGTTTTAGGCTGAAATGATATAAAATGTATATTACAATATTTTTGTTATCTTTCTGTTTAAAATTGAGTTTTTTTTCTTTAATACTTACTAGAGCTACGTAAGCTATTTTTACATCATCATCTTTAACAACAAATTTAGAACCATGAGGGATATAAGTTTTTCCAAGAGCAATTCTCATATTCACATACACAGGATGTACGTTATAAATTTTTTCTAAATAATTTCTCACATCAAATCTTGTCATTTCCATTGAACAGTGAAACTCTATTATATTTTTTGGTTGATTATGTTCTGGTTTTACGAGCTTCAACCAAAAGTTTGGAAGATATATTCTTCGTTGTGGGTTACCTTTCTGATACAAGGGATACCTATAATGATAGACAAGGCGATGAATTCAATAAATAAAATAAAATATAAAATCAATATATAAAATAAAATATAAAATAATCGTTACACAATTGATCTTGTTACTTTTTCTTTCCAATGTACTTTCAGTTTTATCCCTTTGTAAAGATAATGTACACTTACCAACGGGTAGACATTTTGTTCCGTTAAAAAGATTCAAAATTTCCGTGCAACGATAATAAACCTTTTTAGAATATCAAACGTACACATTTGAAAAATATTACATGTAAATAAAATTCTCTAATCAATACCGAAGAGGTTATGTTATGTTATAGATAACGAGGTTACGTCTATGCATGTAGTTTCGCTGATTCAAGTCAGATGGCGAGGATCATCTTGAATTTGAAATTTAGAAATAAGCTTAATGTTTATATTAATTTATTTCTTTTCACGATATTGTGTTGTAATATTTCTACATATAATAATGTTCTTAATATTTTCATTATTGATCTTTCAGTAACGTAAAGCAATTGAATGAGTTTGATTGAAACTGGAATTTTCTTCCGTTTAAATTTCTCGTTCGTTCGCGGTCTAACAGAGTCGAGATTAGTAACTGATTCGATAATCGAATTCAACGAAACGTTCAGCTTTTGAACCGATTCAGTGCTGTAAAACGACGTCCAAGTGCATATTTCGGCAATGACTACTTTCTTCGGCTAAATTGACAAGAATATGGTTCACGAAATTGTTTCGCAAATGCAGAACGGTGTTTTGAGGACGAGGCGCGTGTGAGACTATTGTTGTTATTTTCACAGAGCGAAAGTACTCTAGAATTTCGGTTGGTGACATTTTGAAATCGAAGATGAGCTGCGATTTGCTACCGGAATGGCTAAATCTTTTCCTGGACGACGTGGAAACTACTTTGTGCTTGCCGATATTGATTATTATGGTTCTATGCACCATTCAGTTCATAATTAATCATACTATGGACATTGGACTTACCGTGTATCAGAACATTATGCAAAAGTCAGATGAAGACGTGGAGGCAGTTGAGGAGGAGAGGAGCGAGAATTTAATGAGCAAGATCACAGGTCTTTTTTTTCTTCTTAGATTTAAATACGTCCAAATTGTACACACACAATGTATATAGTAATATAAATATCAAATAATTACTTTTCACGTAGGGTGTTTATGCAACATTTGCGGTTTTAATAATCCCAAATCGAACGAGGGCCAAGCGTCATCGTTGGTTAGATCAAATTCGCAAGAGGAGGAGTGGGATTATTGCGACGAGGACGATTGCGAGGACAAGTAACGAATGTCAAAAATGTGACAAATTCCAGGAGAAACTGAAAGACTTCGTCGTCGATAAGTACTGTAGCGAAACTTTTATATTGCATGCATCTCAAATACGTTAATAAACGAAAAATTAATAAACAGCATGATGAAGTTGGTAGAGAAAGGGGAAGCAAGAACGGGTCAAAATTATAAAAAGGTATTTTCTTGCAAACGCAGGTGAAGATCTACATTATTAAGAAATAAAATTTTGGGCCTCTTAAAGTAATCTCGGGTTATTTGGCTTTTTCTTCCTTTTTTTTTTTTTTATAGTGGTTATTGTTACAATTATAAAATGTAAACAGGTAAAAAGAAGAAACCTACATGTGAACCAAACGAGAGATTGCGATGTCTTTTTGTAGAATTCAAAAAGGAGAAAGAAGTTTCTTTCTGAATTGTTGACAACTTCTTAGCTCAAGGGTTCAAAACTACAAGAAACCAAGTCCAAGTTGAGATTGTTCGATACTTTTACTTTGTCCCTCTTTAATGAAAACTCAGTGAATTTCAAGAAAGAAACACGTGTACAAACTGTATATCTGAACACTTGTTGAAGCTTGATCCAGCCTGGCAAGCCAGAGGAAACCCATCACGCCGTCGTTTCATCATGGAAAACCATGGAAATCTGCCAGACTGGACTTGGTTCACTGTGATATTGATAATTGTTCCTTCGAAATATTTCACTCTTTAGTCTCATTTTTCCTGATAAATTTCACCGTTTAACCATTCACTTACATGATAGTTTTATTCGTACATTTGCTTATCGACTTTGTATTAAAATTAAGCGGTGTTCGACGTTTGATTAAAACGAGTCTCCTTAAAAGTTATACTAGGACAGATCGTCTCGTAATTGTGCACGTCTTTTTTTTTCTATATTTTATATTTTATCTGTCTTTTTGCAACAATAATTAATTGAACCGTCTGGTTAGACGTATTTCTTTTTTTTTCTTTTTTTTAAGGCTGTGTCTTTCTTTCGTTTCTCGCATTATCTCTTTCTCCTAGAACACTTTATGTTCATCACACAAATAGGGTAAGTAAAATATTCCACTAAATATGAGAATATTCATCGAAAATTACTTAAATTATCACGTGACTGTTGATTTATTCACGAAAGAAGTTAAATTCAATTTCCATTAAATTTCAGTTTTCTCGTGCGGATGATTATTTATTTTCGATTGTCTTCTTCGTATTTCTCTTCATGAAGGGGAAAACACGTTCTTAGGAGAAAGAGACGACGCAGTGTATGTACATTTCGATAATTCACACAACTCGTACGAAGAAAATCCGCCCGTCTCGAGTAACCTTACAACGATAATGGTAAGAAGAAGAATATCAGCAGCTGATAAGAGCGTTAAATAGTATTATTATGATAACAATAGTTATAATGTAAACGGTAGAAATCTAGTGTCTTTCGTGACGGCGAGTCGCCCTTAAAAATCCTCAGAATTCGTGGATTTTCATTTTCGACACCTTCGTTGCTCGAAGTTCGTGTCTTTAGAGCCTGGATAATCTATATACGAACATCCCATGTCATCGTCATCTCATATTTCTAAGATTATTTTCCAGAAACTGTCATTCCATGCGATTTGTACTCTCTTCTTTTCTCACAATACAGCGAAAGAGTACTACGTAATTATAATTATTCACGAATTATGCCCAGTTTCACAATCATTTGCCTTTCTGTAAATCGCACGTAGGAAAAACATACAACAGTATTGCTATATAATTCCTTCGTTCCATTCTAATCTTAAATTGCTTCCTTTCATCGTCATCATCGTCACACTCGTTCCTCGTACGCCTGCGTAATATTCAAAATAACTCCCATGAGAAAACCTAGCCATCCCTTTCCCTCGATACAGTTGAAACGCGGAAACACTTCACTCAACGTGACATTCCCTTTTCCTGTCCTCCCTTCCTCACAAAATCACTCGTGATTACAGCGTCACATGAAAACGTTCTCCAGCCCGGAAACGTTCTTCCTGGTGGGCGTGGAGGTGGCGCAGGTTACACCCTCGTCCTCGAAGGTGACCATCTTCTCGCGACTCCTGGTCGCGGTCCCAGAGCATTCTAATAACCGCGGTTGATTCGACGACGATGCTGAATTCGACGCGGAAGCAATCGGCGGCGTTATAGCCGTTGAGGGTCGGAGAACCGACGAAGGAGGCGGCGGTGGCACAGCCATGTCCGTAACTGCCGCTGCCGCCAGGTTGAACTCGCTCACGCTTCTAGGCACGAAGTACTCAAAGTGTAGAGAACTCTCCTGCTGACGGTGCTGATGGTGTTGTTGATGATGGTACTGCGTTGGTGACAAGCAGCTGCGTCTCAGAGACTGGGCACGCTGGAACTGTTGGGTCGACGAGTTTCTAGATTCAGACGGCGTTTTCTTTCGTGGTAGAGAATGATGACCAGGTGACGGTTTTATGGCAGTGTTGGACGCGTGGGCCAGGAGCTTCCCATCGCCGGGACTCCTGGCCTGATGCTGTCAGGATGTTGGCACCATGGACATGGCGATCGCCTCTTCTTCTTGTTCGGACAGTCGCGAGTCACTGGTGCCCCCTCCGTCATCCAAGTCGGCCTTGAGCCCAGGACCGGAACCTGATGAAACGATAAAAGCGTTTATGGCCATTTATCCCCGACGAATTAGAGAGTTTTCGATCTTTGATTTGATTAAACTGTATGTTAGTTTCTTTATTTTTTTTTTTTTTTTCTTAATGAAGGGGTTATGCAGAGTGGTCAAGATGCCCGATCGAAATCCCCGACGCGAGTGGATCAGAACCGCTCTACGTGCAAACAAATGAGAGTTCGACTCGTTTATTCGTGACGCCTTTGACACTTTGAGCCTGGGTTTAGTTGGAAACTTGGCTTTAGGGTGGAATAGCTGAAGTTTTGACAGTTAGATGAAGGATGAAGATTAAGGTGATCACTGATATTGTTAGATGATCATTTCGATGCGCAAAGAAAGATATACGTGAAACATACTTTGGTAAAAATGGTAAAGTAAAAGTCGCAAATATGATTTGAGGAGACTGAAGATTATTAAATTAGTAGATTTATCGAATTCATTTTAGAATAGTACGATTCTTAATGACGATTCTTAATCTTTTTCAGGTGCAAAGCAGGATATAAATTCCATTAGCTTTTTAAAATTGCACGATTTTAATCACCGCTGCCATTGAAACACTGTTAATTTATAAGTAGCATTATCTATATTTGTACAATACTGCCATACTAGCTGACCAGAATTATGATGCCATATAATTGTTCTCATTTATCAATTCTTTGTCGTCGATATAAAGTTTTCGCAATCGCGCGAAGATACTACTAAACGATACAAAATTCAGTTAATTAGCTCGTAAATACAGAAATAAATGTATCTGCAAAGAACCTGAAACTTGGGTCTTGTAAAAAGACGTGGTACATAAATAAATAGCCGGTGCACAGCTCGTTAATGGATTGCTGACAGTTGACCATGATGACCGACAATAGCGAGCTAATATGGTGATTCTGTATAGAGAAATAGTGTGTATCATCGCCAGGCTCAAAGCGTTAATCAGATAATCTAAAGCGTGGCCGAGTAAAACAGTCTCTCGCCCGGAACGATCTAGCGGTTCCCCGTCGAATGCCTGCATCAGGGATACCTGTACCACCGATAGGTCCGACCACCACCCCCGACGACATGCCGCAGGTTCTACCGAAGACCCTGACCACGCGTACCACCTCCTCCTGGACGAGGTTGAAGCACATGGCGATCAGGCCCATCCCGGCGAGTATGTAGAGCGAGCAGGCGCACAGGCTAAGCTCCTCCAAGGTGGGGGACGCGGCGTTTCGTCCAACTGGCATCAGGTCGCCGAAACCGATTGTTCCGAGACTGGTGAAGCAGAAGTAGCCACCTTCCAGGAGACTCCAACCCTCCAGACGATTGAACATCACCGCGCCACCGCATATGTAGATTAACATAATCACTAGGCAGAGACTGATCGGTATCCTCACGGGATTCGTTTCCACCACGTAGCCTGGCGACGAGTTCGTCGACAGGGACAGCGAGCACGGGTGAAAATGGCGTTTGCTGTTCCCTGATGTCACGTCCTGAAAGAAATTTGAACGTTTCTGATACCATTTCTGGGTGACATAGCAAATATGCGTTTGAAAAGTAACTCCTCCAGGGTGGATGGGAAGTTATTTATAAATCTTGAGAGCTCGTAAGAAAAAAAAAAAAAGAATCTTTTCATTAAACTTGTAACATTGGAGGAAAGAAAAAAAGGTAAACTGTAGAAAGCAACTACTGAATGTTACTTTTACGTAATTTTTCTGATTCATATTTTTATTTGTAACTTTCCTAGCAGATTCTTCACTTTTGCTTTTGTTCCAAGAAAATGATTAGCGTTCTCACCGTAAATTGTCCAGCCGATCAAGCTTTCCAATACACCACTGTAAGAAGTGAAATCATCATGTTTTCAGAATGTACATTGTACCTGAAGCGCTGCGGTGGAGCTGGTGGTAGCGTGAAGTAATCCTTCGCTTCCACAATCCAATAAGATGGCGCTGCTGGTGCCTCGGGTTCCCAGATCGTCGCAAGAACTCTCTCTGCTAGCTGAATAGTAATTTCCAGATTTCGAATCGACGTGGTTATCATATCTGTAAGTTTTGCTCATAATGCCACCCACAGGAGGAGGCGGTGGCGGCGGTTGTTGCTTTCTGCTGCAATTTCGAGGCCTGCATAGCCTGCCATACAAACGGCGGAAGCTCCTTGAGAGAACGTCACCAACCGTGCTTAAATAGACCAGCATTAGGGGAATCCCAGCCAGAGCGTATACTATTGTGATCAAACGACCCCAGACTGTGCGAGGCGCCACGCTACCGTATCCTGAAACGCCAATTGACCGAGTTGTATCACAATCGACTGTTATTAAGGGAACAAGCGAGGACTGGTTGAATACGAGGCGTTTATTAGAATGTAACAGATGTGCTTTCAGCCAATTCACATCGTCAGAAAATCAAAGCTTCCGACCGGGTGTTGCGTTGCTTTTGTAGCACAATTTTTGTGCAATTTATTAGCTGTCTCTCTCTCTCTCTCTCTTTTTCTATTTTTGTTTTATTTTCAAAAGAAAAATACTTTTACACTTTAACATTTGAAAGAAATTTTATATACTTGTGAAATATTAGCAATCCTCACCAATAGTGGTAATTAGCGTCAGGGAGTATAAGAGACTGCCACTGAAGGTCCATCTTCTGTGCGGTCTTCTCTCCATGGAATGGCCCTTGGATTGAGAAGATGGTCCAACCGGCTCGTACTGCGAGGACGTTCTCCTGAGACCTCGTGCCAAGTTCTCCTGGAACTCGAACACCTCCCTCGCCGCTAAACGCGTCCAGTTTTCTTTGTACAGTACATTCAAGTCCTCTGTGATGCTCCACAGCCTTTCAACGGTGCGCGCTCTTAATTCCATGGCCGCGGTTTCGTCCTCGAAGTTAGACATCACGTACGATCCTCCTTCGGTTTTGGAACCACCGGGAACGAGCAAGTCGTTCGCTGAATCCTGCCACGGAAGGTGAACAACAATTTTTTTTATCTCTCACCAGTCTTTCTTTATTTTTAAACAAAAATGTTCAATCTTTGTACTTCTTAAAGAAAAAATCCACTTTTAACGAATTTTCCTTGCCCTCTTGTAACTTGTGCTCTTTTCATTTCATTTACATGTAACATATCTTTCAACCCGACGTTGAAATCTCATTTGAATTTGCGAATGCATTTACATAGGGTTACGGCTAGCCTTCTGGAGGATTTAGTTGAGAAGGAAAGATAAAATGATGAAAGAGGGCACCTACCGACTTGAGGCCACCTTCCAGCGCCATGAACGCGAACGCACCCAACAGCGTATAGCCGAGGACGAGCACGCAGACCCCTAGGCTGGCCAACAGTCCTGGTGTCTTGGTAGACGTTGCCGTACTGCAGCTGCAGCAACAGCACAGCAACTCCGCTCCACGGACGGAAGCGCTGATCCGTAACGCGTCCGCGTTCGCGTTCGCGTTTCTTCCTGGACAGCATCTCGGCGCCCTTTGATAGTAGTCGCCGGTGCTCTGCATCGTTTCAGTCACCGTCTAGACGCCGCTACCGGCAACCACCTCCTCGTCGGCCGCAGCTGCAGCTGCAGGTGCAGCGACCGACGCCACAACTGCAGCCGCAACCGGTCTCCTCCTATCGTTCCACTATCCTCCCTCGAGCCTCGTCCATTTGGTACGCTGGCAAGCCTGTCGTACAGATTAACCGTGATCCCATTAGATCTTGTCGTTCGCAACTATGTCGCCCTAAGGCTCTGTGCAAGCCGGGGCGGTGTGACGGATTGTTCCGATTTCGTCCAATTGTTCGATTTGCCACGCTGTACCATTCGATAAATTTGTTTGACTTGTGAGAGGGGCTCGTGACATTTTCGTCGAGAAATGAAAAATGAAACGTGCATAGAAAATTGACTTGAAAGGATTAATAAAACTTCAGTTCTTCGTAACACGAAATTTTTAGTTAAAATTGGTAGGAAATGGTACAATTGGGTTTCAAACATTGATTGGATCAAGTATCTACCTTGTTGAAATGAAAGCTTTCCAAAACTATTTGAGCTCTTTCAAGCTACGTTTCATTTCTCTTGGGGAAGTTTGCATTTGATGTTGATGTTCGAGCAATTCCTATATAAATCTAATGCATTCTGTGCGTCTGTATCAGGTATCAATTGCATCCCTATTGACGATTGGAACCTCTGGAAACCCTCGAGAGGGAATGTACTTCCGTTGTAGGTGTCTATGATCAGTATGGTCACACGCCGGCACTGGAGATGGAATCAGGTGACGAGTGTGAGCTCAGGAGGATGCGATTGGGTATATGAGCAACGATGTTACGGTTAATCAAGGGAAATGTTGAGCTTGATTGGATCTTGGCAAATTTAGGGAGTGAGTATGTTCAACGTGTTTGAGATGTAACAGATGCGTTTCAATTATGAGCAATATGTAAACGTTGGCTCGCGTTTCAGGAACTGTGCTTCGAGAGAGTGTGTGTGTGTGTGTGTGTGTGTGTGACTTGATGTATGTTGTGAAAGCCGGAAGAATGATGTACGATTAAGTCGTGGAGGTCTCAGAGATGCTTCGTTGGAGGGTAAGTATGTGTATATGTTTGAAAACACTGTGTGTATATGTTTCAAAAAACGTAAAAGTTGTTGAAAATTGTTTGATACAGAGGTACGTTTTTTTTCTATGAAAAGTACAAATCTGTATCATATCATGTTGAATAAAGAATGATTCAGTGGTCGTTTGCACGACTTTTGGCGTTTCGCGAAGCTTGGAGGGGGGAAAAAAAGTTGGAAAGGGCGTCTGAAAACGATATTTTGCTCCGGTAACAGAATCGGTTTGCAACCAGTCGGTTCCGTGCTCGTATTTTTCAATTTCCTGCCGGATCGCGACCCATTACAGAAAGTTAATAATCGGACGACTCGATTTCCCGAAATAAATGTCCCGTTTTCGCGCTTTCAGTCGGCCCCCCCGCGAGGAGGAGAGAGAGCCCGTGTGCTGATAAAGCGATCGTTCCGTCGCGTTGCGTCGTGTATACAAGCAGAAATAGCCACGATCGGGCTTCCAACTAATATCGTACCTACCTATATGTTCCTCCCACATACCACTTTTCATCCGTGCATACAAATACTTGTACGCTTTCAAGTAACTGGCCTATAGTTTACAATGCTTGTTCGTAATTGTTCGAACCGTGGAAAATTCTAATTTTAACGGAGCAACCGGGGTAGATACACGCGTACGTGTACACACGTGCGGTTAGTATACGGAGTGTTAGTCCACTTAGGGCGAAAGAGAAATTTTACTGTCCGTTTCTGATGTTTCACAGAGACGATGTATATTTAGATTTTAATAACTGAAGCTTTTTTTGCGTATCGCGTGTTGATCACGAGGATGAAGAGAAAAATTTTAATTGACGAGTTCCTTTATTTTTTTTTTTTTTAGAACGTGAATTTAAATGCAAGTTGCTGCTTTTTATTGTGGGTACACATTTTTGTTCTAGCATCGCATTGAAAGCAACTCAGATTTTTACGCTAACAAGAGACACGAAATCCCGACAAGTTCATTAAAATTGTGATCAATATAAAAAACTTTCACTGACCTGCGCAAATATCGACACTTCACTAAAGAATAATTCCATATCTATGAGAAACGAAGGAGAGTAGGATATATGTGCAATGTTGGACATGGTACATGCATGTAACAACGAATGCATGCGTTTTACATTTAGTGTTTATTTACATCTTGGAATAATTGCGAGCGATACTGCATGTTGTACAACTCCATGCCGCTATCACGGTGAACTATTCCCTTTTTCTCTCTCTCTGTTCAACTAGTCGCCTCTTTGTCCCTCGACGAGCATTTGAATACCATCTACTACACGTGTATCGTGCGCACACATAGCCTACGTTTCGACATACATGTGTCCTCAAGTAAATGAGTTTCTTTTTTTTTTTTTTTTTTTTTTTTTTTTTTTTTGATATTTCAAAACATTTCAAAATGTGTCGATCGGCCAGAGTTGGTTAGTAATCTTGTAATGTTTATCTTTTTTAATAAGAAATTAATTTAGTTTCTCAGTTTTCACGAAACAATAACGAAGCGTTAATATTATTTGTACATTTTACTTTTCAGAATATTTTGATGATCAGTCTCTAAATAACCTTTTCAATCATTCAAAATAATCTCCTAGTAATAAATCTTCAAACTGCACAATAAATTTGAAGTAAATCGTTCTTTTTCTTTTTATTGATTCAATATTTATAATTTTGTAATTTTTATTAATTTAAAATTAAATTTTATCGAATTGTCCACAAACAAATGTTCGAACACACAATTTGAAACTGTATCTCACGAAAGGGATTTGGAATTTGGTAGAGTCAGCCAGTTAGGATCTCTCCTTAAATAATCAGGCTTCTGGCAAACAGAGTTCTCCTTGATCAACGCTCAGCAAGTTTAGAGGCAATCAAGCTTCCATCAATCAGTCCTTGGTTATCATCTTGTAAAGCAATCAGGCTTCCAACGATCAGCTGCTGAATAATTACATTTTACTTGAATTGACACAACATTTCCTCACCCCTGCGAAATTTCTTCTTCGATCGATGAACTTTAATTTTTTTTAAATCATATCTCTCGGCTTTTCACAAAATTTTCACGTGTTTCTCGCGTGAATCACTACCTTTCAATTATCTGAAATAATCACCAGAGTCAACAAAACGACAGAAATTTACAAACAAACAAAATTGTCTTGACGAAGTAGTGAAACATTTTATAAGAAACCGACATACTACGCGCGTTTCCTCCACGGTGAATATTTTATTCGAAATGGAGGAAGAACGAAAAAACGATCAGTTTTATTTTGCGAGTTATGAAAGAGGGTAACATCGACGACATTTTGTTGTTTCGTGTCTTTAAATAAACGTGGCAAAAGTTGTGTTTCAGTGATTGCGTGTTAACTGTCGTGGAAGAATGTAAATAAAACGGGGGTTGCTGTTAAAGGGGTGAGCCACGCGTGTGTAAATAAGTGCCACCCTTTGTTTACAAGGAAGCAATAGAGGGTATGAAAGGGTTATCTTTTACGATCTCTCTGGTATTAATTTTCTGCATTTGTCATTCACCGCTGCTTTGCCATAAAGAGCGATAAAAGTGTTTCTGTATGTACAGATTGAAACGCGAAGAGAAAAAAATTTTTCACGTTCGCGAGAGACAAAGATTTATCAAAAAAAAAAAAAAAAAAAAGAGAGAATGAACGCGTTAGTTCGCCGCGTTTCTCTCTGTTTGTCTCTCAAATTTTAATATCCAGAGAGATAAATGAAACTGAGGCGAGAAAATTCACTTGAATTAAATATTGTAAATTTGCAACAAGGAAGAAACGTCATCATTAATTAAGGATTATTTAAGGAAGAAATGAAACCGTGACTTGTTAAATGTTCAGACAAAATTTTCTTTCTCTCTCTTGATTGATTGATTGATCAACGTCTAAGAGAAAAATCATTTCAAGTGGATGACTTTCAAGAAATTGATTTAAAGATTCATCGACCTGGGCTATGTAACGCTCGTCGATTGAAGGGAAGAAATAAAAGAAGAGGGAAGAAAAAAGAAAAGGAGAGAAGAAATTTGAAAAAAAAAAAACAGCCAGGTGAATGGTACTTGGTGAGAAAAATACCCGATGGAAATTGCGGCGGTACGAAGCAGAGTCGGTACGAGCCAGAACCGTGAACCGTTGTAGACGTGAACCGGTGTCGCGCGGTCGTGTATGTACGTGGAGCGTACAAGGGAAAGATAGAAGGATTCGCAGCCGCCCCAGTTGAAGCATTGTACCGTGGTTACTAGAGATAAGGCATGAAATTAAATTCGACGGAATGTGGGTCGTCGTGGCATCCCTCCTTTCGCGGTCGTCCTACGGACAACGACGACAACGTAGTCGACGTCGGCGAATGCACGGTGCCATGCTACACGGTGTTTCAGAAACAGAGATCAATGGAACAAAAATTAGTAAATGACAGGAAAACAGCAACTGAAGAAAAAATAGATATATATCTTTGTACAGAGTATGACTTGATATTACAAGTATTAGAAATATTGTATTATCAGCACTACTGTGTCACGCTACTCGGTGTTTCAGAAACAGAGATCAATTGAACAAAAATTAGCAAATGACAGGAAAATAGCAACTGAAGAAAAAATACATATATGTCTTTGTACAGAGTATGACTTGATATTACAAGTATTAGAAGTATTGTATTATCAGCACTACTGTGTCACGCTACTCGGTGTTTCATAAACAGAGATCAATGGAACAAAAATCAGCAAATGACAGGAAAGTAGCAACTGGAAGAAAAAATACATACATGTATTTGTTCTTTGTACAGAGTACAAGTATTAGAAGTATTATATTACCAACACTGTGTCATGTTACTCGGTGTTTCAAAAACAGAGATCAATTAAACAAAAATTAGTAAATGACAGGAAAACAGCAACTGAAGAAAAAATACATATATATCTTTGTATAGAGTATGACTTGATATTACAAGTATTAGAAGTATTATATTATCAACATTGTGTCACGCTATTGGTGTTTCAGAAACAGAGATCAATGGAACAAAAATTAGAAAATAACAGGAAAACAGCAACTGAAGAAAAAATACATATGTATCATCTTTGTACAGAGTATGACTTGATATTACAAATATTAGAAATATTATATTATCAGCACTGTGTCACGCTACTCGGTGTTTCATAAACAGAGATCAATTGAACAAAAATTAGCAAATGACAGGAAAGTAGCAACTGGAAAAAAAATACATGCATGTATTTGTTCTTTGTACAGAGTACAAGTATTAGAAGTATTATATTACCAACACTGTGTCATGTTACTCGGTGTTTCAAAAACAGAGATCAGTTGAACAAAAATTGAACAAAGAGCAACTGGGAAAAAATACATATATGTATTTGTTCTTTGTACAGAGCATGTCTTGATATTACAAGTATTAGAAGTATTATATTGTCAAAAATATATCACACTACTCGGTGTTTCAGAAACAGAGATCAATTGAACAAAAATCAGCAAATGACAGGAAAACAGCAACTGAAGAAAAAATACATATGTATCATTTTTGTACAGAGTATGACTTGATATTACAAGTATTAGAAGTATTATATTATCAGCACTGTGTCACGCTACTCGGTGTTTCATAAACAGAGATCAATTGAACAAAAATTAGCAAATGACAGGAAAACAGCAACTGAAGAAAAAATACATACATGTATTTGTTCTTTGTACAGAGTATGACTTGATATTACAAGTATTAAAAGTATTACTATGGAAATTTAAACAAGAAGTTCAAGTAAAAAATTGGCTTTGTTTTGACGTATAATTAAATTTAAGTAGAAATTTAAATAAGAAGTTGTCTGCGTTTTAAAGTACGATTATATTTGATTTTATTTAATTTGTACTAGATCTCATTCTCGTTTACCTTTGATCGTAAAATCCGATTGCATTTCATTGATGTTGCATTATTTGGTACTTTAAGTTGTCCAGGTAGCAATATGATACCTAAGGTTCCTAGGTTATAGATTATAATTCTGAAACGCCTTGTATATTACACCTTGTGGAACGTGTTCGTTGAATCGAATTCAGTCAAACGCGGTTAACAAAAGAGACATGGAAAAATCGGGAGAGTCGACTGTGCAAAGTCAGAATGTGCAAGTCAAATGTCTGTCTGTTCCTCCTTCAGGGAAATTTGATCACAGAAATTGATCTTTCTTTGCGATTGATAAAATATCTCAATCTCACGTTCTCTCATTGTCAAAGCACCATTCTTTGAACGAAAATTTTGAACTTTACAAAAAAAAAAATTAAATTATGCAAGTTGCGCAAGAAATTAATGCAAATTTATATAAAAAAATTTGCATTGATCGATCGAAAATTATTATTTGTGAAATAAATTAATGAAAATTGAAAGAAATATTCTGCTCAGAAACAAGAGTGGCATAACACATACGTTCATGTGTAGGTACATACGTAGACATACATATGTAGATATACGTACATGGGTGTACTCTAAGCTCGGTGTGGTCATTTCTAGGCTAGATTCGATTCCGTTTATCGCCGGACGGCGGAATCGTTTTCGCTGTAATCGTTCACGAGTCGTTCGATGTGCAACGAAGCGATCGAGATAGGACGATCGGCCCGAGCATCTGTTGTCAAGTGGTAAACGCGAAGGAATTGCAATTCCCCGCCGGGGATGGGGCAGTTTAATTGGAATTGATGCTGCAAGCCCAGCGCCACAATCGACGCAGCTCTAACGCGCGTAACTAATTAACACGCCGGAGATAATCCAAGTGAATCGCGTCTAAGCAATAGCCCGCCCCCGTGACGGAGCCGATCCAACGATACAGAGAGATTGCACCTTTGCGTCAGAAATCGAACTGCTTGGACATGATCACTGTTCTGTAATAATTTTAATTGTTCGTTTTAAGATTTATGTAAGATTATTCCGTGCTAGATTGCTCGTTTATACTATTTGTCCCAGTAAAGTGAAGTAGATGAAGTGTGAATGACTCTACGTGAAACAATAAGTCAAAAATAAAGAATAAAATCACTTCGTTCGAGGCTTTGTTTTCGAGGAAAAGTTAGCTTAGGTTATTCTTAGATTATTATATATAATTTGCATATAAGATATATTAATGTATATAATATAAATATTATTAATATATCTTATATATATATATAATATATTATATATAATATATATAATAAATATTATATATATTAATATATATTATATACAAATTATATGAAGGTGACTCTACGTGAAACAATAAGTCAAAAATATAGAATAAAATCTTTTCGACGCTTTGTTTTCGAGGAAACGTTAGCTTTGATTATTCTTAGATTATTATATATAATTTGTATATAATATAAATATATTATAATATATTATATATAATAATATATATAATAAATATTATACATATTAATATATATCATATACAAATTATATGAAGGTGACTCTACGTGAAACAATAAGTCAAAAATAAAGAATAAAATCTTTTCGTTCGAGGCTTTGTTTTCTAGGAAAAGTTAGCTTTGGTCATTCTTAGATTAGTACATATAATTTGTATATAATATATATTAATATATATATAATATAAGTATATTATAATGTATTATATATAATAATATATAAAATAAATATTATATATATTAATGTATATTATATACAAATTATTTGAAGGTGACTCTACGTGAAACAATAAATCAAAAATAAAGAATAAAATCTTTTCGAGGCTTTGTTTTCGAGGAAAAGTTAGCTTTGATTATTCTTAGATTATTATATATAATTTGTATATAATATATAAATATATTAGAATATATTATATATAATAAATATAAATGTATATTATATTATAGCAGTAACGGCGAACCTTTTTGAGAAGTAGGTCAAATTTTATTCATTATTTTTTTTAGTATTAGCTCGTGGGTCACTAAGTCAGTGGCGTCATTTAGAAAGGGGGAGGGGAGGATGGTTAAAAACTGCTTTTTTTTGGTTCTCACTTTTACAATCCTCTAAAAAAGTTTACGTTTCCTTTTTGTTTTACAACTTTTACTTTTGCAAGTGAAGAGCAAAAAATAAATGTCGACGTGAAAAAATTGATACAAAAGGGGTGACATCGTGCCCAGTCACCCCTGCACCATACATTAGATATATATACTTTATTTCTTAATATTTTTTATTCTCTGTTCTCTCTTTTATTATATAAAAACCTAGCAAAGCTGAGAATGGGATCTAGTGTGTATTTTTAGTGTTTATTACATCTGTTTAATCGTAAGCTCTATATAAAATTTTTTGGACACTAAAACTAACTCGTATAACATTCAAGACTTGAAATACCTATATGTATACATAACCAAGTCGTAAATCCTCCATAAAACACAATTATGCATTTATTTCTCACTTTTAAGCTCTGACCGAACACTTGTAATTTCCTCAACATTTTTTGAAAAGAGGCGTTCGAAGAATAATTAAAATTCTTTTATATACATGATGATAAGTTTATAAAAATCAACATGTGGGTCATTTAAAAAGCCTGCGTGGGTCATAGGTTCGCCGTCATTGTATTATAGTCTTTATCAGATTTTTCGTTCGTTAATTACGCGCCGCTCTCTGAAATTATACACGTACGTACACCTCTGAATCGGCGACTCGTAGTTAAATCTGCGTGAACATAAATTCTCGGAGCGTAGAGCCGAACTTTCTATGCGCCAAACCGAGCCATTGATAATTATTTATTCAAATATCGAAATACCATACCGTACCGGGGAACAACGTTCTCTGCGGAGCAACGTGACTGTGGATTTTCCTCGCAATTTCGTTTGGAATTCTGAAATTCGCAACACCGGCGAAATTCGTCGACCGAGGGAAACTCGCCGATTTCGAGGGCACTTTCGAAAAGTTCGCGGCCCCGAGTCGAGGATACAATGACGCGCCGTGAAATTTCGTTTATCCTCTTCTATCCTGCTGCTGTTGCACGGGACGGGAGTGGAATCCTTACCGTGTTTCACGCGCGGATAGAATCGGGAATGGCGGAAATTGAAAGACTTGCGCAAATTTACATTTGCTTTTCTAATCAAAAACTATTCGTTTTCTATAACTGTACTATTAGTATTTTTATAATTGTATCGTGTTTCATCATCGCACGAGCGAATAAAAAATTTTTGCATTACTTCGTAGAGATTCTTTTTAATATAACAAATTTTTGATGAAGAGATTCTTTTTAATATAACGAATTTTTGATGAAAAGATTCTTTTTAATATAACGAATTTTTGATGAAAAGATTCTTTTTAATATAACGAATTTTTGATGAAAAGATTCTTTTTAATATAACGAATTTTTGATGAAGAGATTCTTTTTAAAATAACAAATTTTTGATGAAATTAAAGGTATTGGAATTATAAATAGAATAATTATTAAGAAAATTATATAATTTAGGAAACAAAATAATTTTATTATTGAATGAATATAATTATCATTATGAATTTCAAATTTCTTATTAATAATAAAAGATTTAAATCAAAGAAAGGTAATATAATTATCATAATAAATATATGTAATACAAAGTAATAAAATTAAAATTTATTTTTTATAATTTTTTTGCAAATAAGTTAAACAAATAAAATTATTATTTCTCTAATTATAATATTTAAAATTATATATAAAAATAATAATGATGACGGTTTAATTACATAAATATCAATATCATTGATATAAAAACAGTAAAGAAAATAAAATTAATTAATTGATTTGATGGATTAAAAGATATAGACAGATTAAAAGATTATAATCGTACGTAATTCGACAAAATTCATTGCTGTTTTAACGTTTCGTGGATCCACAGTCCATCAGAATTACACGTTGCGTCTTCGTGGAAGTGTTTCGATATAATAGGAAGACAAAAAAAAAAAAAAAAAAAAAAAAAAAAAAAGAAAAAAAAAAAAAAAAAAAAAAAAAAAATGAACGAAGACAAATCGAGCAGCGAAAAAGAAAGGTTGCGCGCGAATTAGGGCAGTGGTAAAGATAGCGATAAAAGGCAGGAAGAATTGGCGTGAAAAAGTAGCTAGAAAATGAGTGGTAGGTGCGGCGATAAGGCGTTACAGGGGATGACGTGGAAGAAACGAAGAAAAAATTAAACGACTATAGTGAAAGAAGAACAAACGATAAGTTAGTTTAATTTGTGGCGAGTAAAGATGAATTATCCTTATATATAGCCACTTTGGACGTGAATTTTCTTTGTACTATCTGTTACACTCTTTTTTTTCTTAACAATTCTTCTTTAATTAAATATATAAATTTGTTTAGAAATAATTAGATATTTTCATAGTAATAATAATCTCGACGATAAATATAATAAATATAAATATGATAAAAATTTATCTACTATCTGTTACACTCTTTTTTTTCGTAACAATTCTTTTTCATTCGAATATATAAATTAGAAATAATTAAATATTTTCATAGTTTAGAAATAATTAAATATTTTCATAGTAATCTTGATGATAAATATAATAAATATAAATATGATAAAAATTTATTAAATTTAATTATTTCATATAAAAAAATTTTATTTTAATATAAACCTTAAAAAATAATGATAATGTTGAAATTAATATTCACAGTAAATTCAAATTACTATTCACAGTTTAAAAATATATAATTTGAAAATTCAAAATTAAAAATAACACATGGTTTTCTAAAAATTGAATTTCACTAACAAACGAATAATAAAATATAAAATAATTGAATATACGATAGAAGATAATAAAAATTATACCATCTCTTCGTCGAACTTTTGTACAAATAATCAATAATGCTGGTGAATTTTTAAATCGACGAGAAGTCAAACTGGTTTACAAACAGGCTCATAAATATTTCCTTATTATTAACATTGGACATGAAATGGACAAAAGGATTCTTGCTGAAATCCGGGAGTCAAACGACAGCAGAACAATTGAGCGATACCTAAATCAAGACTAATCGAAGCAACAATTTTTAATATAATATTAAATTAATATTCAACAATACAATATAATATTCGACAAATAATTAATGGAGCCACAGCAATTGTCATGACATCAAGCAAGGAGATCTACCACAGCACGACTATCTAAGGGGAAAAAAAAAGAAAATGAAAAGCTGAAAAGCTTTAAAATAAATAATAAGGGAAAAGAGTCAAAGAAGAAGAAGAAGAGTGAACCCTACACTGGTTAGTTGGTTGTACGTGCATCGCACCTAATTTCGGGTACGGACACAGACGGGCCTGTTCCGGTTCTGGCAAAGTATAATCGGGACACGCGGTAACATCGCGTAACGAGTTAGCACAACGAAGCCAAGCCAGGGGTCTTGGTGGCCCTGGCAGCTCGCAATCGATAGCCCGAGCAGCTAGAGGCGTGGGAGTCTGCAGCCTCTGGGCGAGAGCGAGGGACACAAAGAGACGTTGGACCGAATTTCCGCTGAGAAGGAGGAAAAGAGAGAGAAACCGAGAACTTTCTAAGAAGAAGAAAAAGAAGAAGAAGAAGAAGAAGAAGAAGAAGAAGAAGAAGAAGTTAGAAAATGGCAAGGAAAGGGATGTGTCGTAGTTAACTAAAAGCTTGAGAACGCGAGAAGAGAAAGTAGCGTGATCCCTGGTCACCGTCTGAGTAAGCCAGCGATTTTTCGTTACCTTCTGCGACTGGTTCGTCAATTAGAGGATGACCAAGAGTCGATGCGGCGTGGTCTCGAAAGAAGAGATGGGTTTCCGAGCGTGTAACAGGGGAGGGGCGAGCTGGAAAGTCGTGGAAACCTTTAAGGAAATAGGTCGAGAACCAATAAGTCGTTTAAAGGACCCTTTACGGTTCCGCTTGCCGACTAGCAGATTTATAGAAATGCCTTTTAATCAAGCCTGACTTAAAACGTCTCCTCTCTCTCTCTCTTTCTTTCTGTTTTTCTGTAGATATTTGCGATGAATGAACGGTGTTTGCACGCTTTGGAGAGAATGTCGGTTGTGTTTGGGTAGCTTAGGTTCAAGTTAGATAATAATTTATATTTATATTTATATTTGGATATAATTTATATTTATATCTGTATTTGTATTTATATTTGGGTATAATTTATATTTATATTTATATTTGTATTTATATTTGGGTATAATTTATATTTATATTTGTATTTGTATTTATATTTGGGTAAAATTATTTATATTATAATTCATATTTATATTTATTTAGGTATAATTTATATTTGTATTTATATTTGGGTAAAATTATTTATATTATTATTATATACTATTATTATTATTTATATTACTTATATTATATTATATTACTTATATTATTTATATTATTATTATTTTGGGTAAAAGAAAGAAACATTTTTCAAATTTTAAAAAATAAGAAAATAAAAAAAGAAAATTTTTAAAATTTTAAAAAATTTTAAAAATTTAGGTGATTGGAATTTTTGGAACAGTTTCAGTACTCGAAACTTTTGAAATTTATCGTGTAGAATTATTATCTTTTCAATCTTCCTCTCGAAGAGGAAAATTCTTGGAAGTTCGAACGTAGGTAGGGAACGAAATATATTCGGAATTGTTTCCAAAACTTGTGGTTGTACGGATGCAGTTAGGATCCTTCGAATTCTTCAAAGCAGAATTCAAAATTTTTAGGATAGAGTGGATCCTTACTTAAATGGTCAACTATCCATCGTGTCGATAAACTTCAATATCAACTATCATATTTGACATATATATTTATGTTTTATGTTATAAATTTATCAATAATAATATAAAATTAAAATTATTTTCATTAATAACATAAAATTTGTAATAATTTATTAAATTTATTGATGTTGTAAATTTGATATAATCATCACGGTACATCATATCAAAATTTCAAAATGTTCGTCTTCGTAACATGTACAATACGGATGGTCAAAAATTTTCGCGTACAATCGCCAGACAGATTAACAAAACTATTCTTCAGGAAACATTCCCGCTGAAAAAAATTGTATAAATTCTCGGCAACTGAACGTTCGTTTTTCTCTGAAAAATTCAAGAATAGTGGAATAGGGGTTGGCGTTACTCGTGAAACCGTCTGACATTTACCTTCTTCTTGCCAAATCAATTCGAGCATCTCCCTTTCAAATCAAACCGCGTATTATGCATATGCATACACATGTATATATATATATATATATATATATATATATATATATATATATATATATATATATTTTTTTTTTT
>NW_025110047.1:0-37409 GCF_011392965.1 Frieseomelitta varia | reverse complement strand
AATATATTAATAATTTATATACGTATAATATACGTATGTAGAATATATTAATAATTTATATACGTATAATATACGTATGTAGAATAAATTAATATTTTATATACGTATGTAAAATATATTAATAATTTGTATACGTATATGTAAAATATATAATTTGTATATGTATAATATACGTATGTAAAATGTATTAATAATTTATATATGTATAATATATTAATAATTTATATATAATATATTAATAATTTATATATATATATATATATATATATATATATATATATATATAAGGAATTAGGCAAAATAAATATATTTACTTGTTTATAAAAAACACGTCTCATTGAAAATAATTTGAGGCCAATCTGTCCAATGAATTTATTTAATGGCAGTATAATTAACTAAGAAATAAACTGAGATATGTTTTCTGTTTGATTGCTTGCTGTCTGGATTGCAGGGAAGAAAATTTAAAGCGTGTGGTGCCTTAGTAGGTGAAAACCGTGGTTTTCTAATAGCTCGGTCGTTGCTAATGAACGTTGCCTCTTTAATTCGTGGATGCGCGTCCCACTCGTTCTCTCTGCCCGTGTGCCCTGATTCTTCGCGTTTCTAAAGGAACATCGTGACGTTGGTAGTCGACGTCTATTCTTGCACCGTGGATTATCCTATAATCCCTACTTCTGACTATTGTCAATATTGTTGTGACGTTCGATCTTTTCTCGTCCGCGATTTCCAGCAGATCTGCCTGCCTGCTTCGGGCGTCATCCGCGCCATCTTTTATAGATTTTCCATTAGTCGGCGGGCGGAGAGCAAAGGATAAGTCTCGAGAATTTTCAGATTAAGGAAGTTACTTGGTCCAGGGACTAGGAAAATTCGCGAAAGCTGCGAAACTTTTTCGTCGAAAACTGAAAGGTAAAAGGGAGGAACAACGAGCTAATAGAGCTGATAATTAAGGGGTCAGGATGGTGTGAAATTTTCAAAAAAAGTCGATTTTTTTTTTTTTGTTCTGTTTTAAATAGTAGTTCGAAGCCTTAGAAATAAGATACGAAAGGTCCTAGCCTTTAGAACGACTTATTCTGGGGTGTAATAATAAATCCGCGGGTACAGAATAATTGAATTTGTATCACTGTATACAACTTTAAGCAGTATTATAAAGTGTAAATCGTGTGATTCAAATGTTGATTTTGGCGAATCGAATATTAGAGGACTTGGACTCAATTTAGTTGTGAGTTGTAAGAACTGTGAGCCGCGATATGTAAGTAAAAAAAATAATAAGTAAGGGATACGTATGAAAAATGACGTTCTGAAACTTTAAAACGCGTTTTTCTCGTAACTAGGTTTTTAGAAATGGTGTGCTGAAGATATCTTGGAATCTAACGAACCGATTACTGTGAAACTTGGCACGTATCTTTAGTGAAATATTTACTAGGGATTGACGATCGAACAATTTTTAATTTGTAACAATTTCGAAAAATACGAACAAAAAACTGTAGAAACGTTTGGCGAATAAATAGCTGCTATTTTCATAATTTTCACAAGAACGGAAACGTTGGATCATCAATTCCTAGAGAATATCGTTTACTTTTGAACTTTCTTTCGCCTCTTTTGCCGCAGCTAATCCTGTTTGGCTGGAATCATGCACACCGTTAGGCAATGTAGAAAAAAATTGTACAAAAGGATGTTAAAAGTTTAAATAACAGCCCTCTTTTTTTTTTCTTTTAATGTTGCTTTTTACAGTTCATAATGCGTTAAAATAAACCACGAAAGCTCATGTCAGTCAAATATGTACTCTTTTTTTTTAAGTAGTCCTCCGTAATTTTTAGGCCTGTCACCTCAAGAAATTAAAGAAAATCGCAAACGATTAATGCATCAACGTGTCTGCCACATACTTTCGAGATCCTGTTTCCCATTCGTGTAACGTAACACATTTACGCGAATAATAAGAACACTCAAAATGTAGAACGATTCTTTCCAGTGTCAAAAAAAAAAAAAAAAAAAAAAAAAAAAAAAAAAAAAGAAACTCCTGACAGCTTGCTAAACTAAACTCGGTGAAAGTTGTTCAATTTGAAAACTCGCTTGTTACCCGAGGTAACAAGTTGAGTGGTTAATTTAAATTTTCTACTCGGTGGCGGAAGGCGCGAGAGAAGCGATAAGCAAAAATTTCCTTTTTCGAGTGTCGTAGCTCGTTCTCAGCTTCCCTCTTCTCTCTCTCTCTCGATTCTACGAATACGCGTGGCGTAAACTTTTGCAATTCTGTCTATCCCGCGAGGCGAGATATCACTCAATTTGTATACGGGATAAATCGGCGAGCTTCTCCGAAGGACAGATTATTCTCACTGTGACTAACGCGTGCAATCTAAAGTCTTCTTACGTGATCCTCTGAAGACGCGTTGACGTCACTTCTGCTTTTTTTTTTTACGCGTTTTACCTAAACTAATATAACTTCCGTTATGAACGGACCTTCGCTCGGTTGCGAAACTTTTAATCGACTTTGGATGATTTTCCGTTTCGTCGAATTTTGGACGAGGCAGAATTACAGTTTACAATGGCCGCAATTACAGGGGGAATTTCGACGGCCACGACAGCCTTTAAATAAACAAACTTGTTTAAAATATATTATATGACTGACAAACTTTTCTGTGCTGTGAAATAAATTTGTTTATAATCATAAAAGAAAGTTAATCTATAGAAGGTTAACACTGATATATAGTATATAATATTATATATGATATATAATAATATATAATATAAATTATATTATATGATATACAATATAATATATAACGTAATATAATATAATACAATATAATTTATATTATATATTATTACATAACATATATTGTGTATATAATAACAATAATATAATATATTATTATATAAATTATATTGTATTTTATTATATTATGTTACGTTATATATTATATGTTATATAATAATATAATACAATATAATTTATATTATATATTATTATATAAATTATATTGTATTATATTACTAATATATTACGTCATATATTATATATTATTATTATATATACAATATATGTTATACATTAATATATAATATTTATTATATTATGTGATATACAATATAATATATAACGTAATATAATATAATATAATATAATATAATATAATATAATACAATATAATTTATATTATATGTTATTATATAAATTATATTGTATTATATTATATTACGTTACATATTATTTATTTTTATTATATATACAATATATGTTATATAATAATGTATAATATAAATTATATCATATGATATAAAATATAATATATAACGTATTATAATATAATGTATTTCAATGTAATTTATATTATACATTATTATATATTACGTCATATATTAAATTATTATTATTATGTATACAATATATAATATTTAACATACACTCTATATATAATAACATATAATATAAATTATATTGTATTTTATTGTATTATATTACTAATATATTACGTATTATATTATATATTATTATTATATATACAATGTATGTTATATGATAATATATAATACAAATTATATTATATAATATGCATTATTATTATATATACAATATATATGTTATATGATAATATAAATTATATCATATAATATATGATAAATGATGGTATGCAAGAAGTAAACCGAATAATTCGAAGATCAATGCCGCAGCTCTGACTCACCGGCGTGTCCTCTCGAGGAGCGGGCGATCTTGCGTTCGACCGCCGCCCCCGTTTGCGTTAAATTGGGCTACGATTGAAAGAAAAAGGGGGTCACAGAGTGGCGGTGCGCCGAGGCAAACCGCGGGTGTTGTCGTTCGGGCGCGCCCCAAACGTTCTTCCTTCACTGGGATTACCGGCCAGCTCGAAAATCGAGAGGGAGCATTCAATTAGGGCTTATCGGTTCTCGAGGCGAGTTTTTATCGCGTTTGATCGCCCTTTATTCGCGTGTACCGGCCGTCCCTGCGCTGCAGCCCCGCGGCTTTTCCACCCTTATCTCAATGCTCGTGCCTCATTTGCGAACGAGAAGCTCTTGCCAGCGTGTCGCACCGAGGATAAAAAGGCTGCTTCTCTGTCTTCAACCTTTCCCCTCGCCCCCTCCCGTCCACTCCCTTATCTCTTATCAACCCTTTCTTCATAAAACGATAACTATAAATACCAACGCGTTTACCTTGCCGCCAACGCGATTTTACGTGCTACGCGACAGTGTGCGTTGCCTCTTTTCAACGTTTCTCAACGTCCAAATTTCCCGCAAGTCCGTAAAATTAACAGACTGATTGTAATTTAATTGAAGGAAAAGAAAAACAATGTGGACAAATAACGTAAATAATTGTTATATTTAATTGATGATTAAATTTTAATACTTTTCGTCACTGTGATCGACTATACATGTGTATTGCCTTAGGTTAGGTCATCAGTCGCTCTAGAGTCTTTGTTGTTTCGAATCGTCGTTAATAAATCCGATAAATTGTGAGATGCAAAGTAAAAAATAAAAGCCTATAATTTAAGTCGATTATTTAGCTAACTTAAGAAAATTAAGAAGAAAACGACAAAATTTTTTTGAAGGGGGATGTACTCGTGAACGAAAAGCCTAATCAAGAGATAAAGAAAAGATCGAGGCATCGATGCCAGCATACTGAAGCTTTAAACAAACATAAACATCTGTGACGTTTGTTTTTCGTCTTTTGTTACGTTAATATATTAAGGGCACCCATAAATAATATCATTTTTTTCAAATTTAATGAACATTTCCATCTAGTAATAATTTAACTTGTCATAACATAGACCTATATTCTAGTTAAATATATGGACACTCAGTGTGCTTATTGTTAAATTGTGTTATAGATTAAAATCATATTGACTCTTAAATTTTAAATACATTGTATTTTACATACATTGTAAATTTTACAAAATTTAAAATTTTTAAATTTTACAACATACATAAAATAAAATTTTACATACATTGTAAATTTTACAAAATTTAAAATTTTTAAATTTTAAATTTAAAATTTAAAATTTTTAAATTTTACAAAATTTTAATTACATACATAAAATAAAATTTTACATACATTGTAAATTTTACAAAATTTTAATTACATTGTATTTTACATACACAAAATAAAATTTTACATACATTGTATTGAGGACTTCGATATCACTATAATATACTTTTAATATTTTCTGCAATCCAAAGTGAAAATCCATCCAAATTTGTTTACTTTACAGCGACGCGTTGGAAGCTGAAAGGAAAAACGGCTGGCAGTCCCTTGAAAGTTCCGGAGCAACAGACGACGAGGAACTAAATCCCAGGACTATCGGTTTATCTTTTCGCTAGGAACTAAGTCGAATCCCCCATTTGTTCCTCTCGCCTAGACGAATTGAATTCGCCAAGTTTATTTCGAACAGGTGAGTTGAGTTTCATTTGTGTAGGATGTCGTTCTACCAACGATACCGAAGAATTTATCTTTCAAAACACGTTGAAAATTACAACTTGAAATGTTTTCTGCACTTGTGAGCGAAAACTTTTGATATCAAAATCATCAGTAGCAAATTCGATAGCAAAACCTTGATCTGTCGTACGGTTGTTCAATACAATCAGCTGATAATCAGTTGGGCATGGTGAATCGATTAAATAGGGGAATTAAAATTAATAATGAAAAATTAAAGTGTCAGCAATAGCGATTGAACTTATAAGTTAACAATTAATAAATTTTACTGTGATAAAAATAATATTTATATTTATAATATATCATATATATTTCTCATATTATTATTATAAAAATATTTATATTTATAATATATCATATATATTTATCATATTATTATTATAAAAATATTTATATTTATAATATATCATATATATTTATCATATTATTGATAAAAATAATATTATAAATATAAATAATATTATAAATATAATATATTATAATATTATAAATATAATTTATCAATAATATTTATATTTATATTAAAAACTTATATTATAAGTTAACAATTAATAAATTTTACTGTGATAAAAATAATATTTATATTAAATTTGTTTGATTATTAGGTGAAATTCAAATCAATAACAATAATATAGATTTATAAATTAAAATATATAAAAATTGAATAATAAACTAGGATTAGATACCCTATCATATCATATTGAATAGTAAATGTTTATAATTAAACGTAGTATCATTAAAATGAAGTAATAAGAAAGTGCACGATACGATGAACTTCTGACCGCGATGTTGGTCGAAATAAACAGTATCAAATATTTATGATAAAACGAATCTAAATGTCTATATTTATCAGTTTAAATTAAATCTGTGTTTACGAGCTTCAAGTCACTCTGGCATCGCGCACGTTACAATTACTAACGAATTATTTCGCTCGATAAAGAATTCACGAGCCAAATAATTCGTTAATAATTGTAACGCGTGCGATGTCAGAGTGACTCGAGCCTCGTAAATATAGATTTCAATTTAAATTCATAAACATGGACATTTAGATTCATTTTATCGTAAATATTCGATAAAGAATTCACGAGTGTTTACACCGGTGAACAGGGTATTTTATTCTCGCTCGTAAAACACCGGAGAGGGGCGGGGGGGGGGGGGGCTTGGCGGGTAAAGTTCGCCCCGCGCAAATTTACGGGGCACCTTGCGTAAATAAATTAAAAGGGATCTCGGGGTGGAAAGTTCTCAGGGTCGCAGACAGACCTATCGCGATACGATAGGATTTTCAACGTACTACGTGGCACGATGTGGCGATGTGGTGCATAAACCTATCCCTTTACTTCTTCTTAGCGTCTACCGAGGGGCCGGGGCAAGCTTTTCGCGTAACTTCCATCTTCGACGACGTCTTTCTCCCCGTGGCAGGCGCATTCGAACGGAAAGAATGGTAGGAACTCGATAACGCCGCGAGAAAATATTTTCGAACGGGGGAAAGGAGCGGGAGGGAGGGAGGGGGGGGGGGGAGGGGACACCGCCGGTTTCGTTACCACCTGACTACCCTGCTTTATTCCAACGATTCCTCCACCTCTCCCTTCTCTCCACGACCCCGCCGTCGGATCGTAACTTTCCTCATTTCCTTCGTCGTCGAAACTGCGCTCGCGGTACCGCTACGAAATAATGTTCCCTTCGTCGATTAACTTCTTGACTTTCTTTACGGGAAATTTTCTTTACGGCGATGTTTTAATATTAATCAACTCTTGCGTTGGAATGAATACGCGCGTCGAGAATTTTTTGTTTCCCAAAAATTGTAACATTATTCTCAGTTTCACGTACGCTTAGAACGTAACCCAGGCAAAACAAATGACAAGTTTATTACTTCTTAATCATTTTTCTATCTAGCGATATCATACCGACGAGTTCAAAAGAAAGAGAGAGCGACGAAATTGTTGTGTACGGCTCGGACACTCGTTATGGTCCGCGATCAGTTGCCAGCGCAACGTGGTTAATAAAATGCAGAGGTACGCGATACACAAAAATTTACGAAACTGTAATATTCTTTGCAATATTTTAACAAATAGTATTTCTCATTTTTATTCAGAAAAGTATGAGTTTGTACGAACGTTCGAAATTTAATGTTTCGATTGTAAAATTAAAATACTCTGCTTACGAATTATAAGTATATATCTGAGA
Organism: Frieseomelitta varia; assembly: GCF_011392965.1. Lineage (NCBI taxonomy): Eukaryota > Metazoa > Arthropoda > Insecta > Hymenoptera > Apidae > Frieseomelitta > Frieseomelitta varia. The sequence continues at coordinate 29,788 of NW_025110047.1, read as the reverse complement.
CAATTTTTTTATTTTTGTTCAGAAAGATACAAGTTCTTACGAACGTTCGAAATTTAGTGTTTCGATTGTGAAATTAAAATGCTCTGCTTACGAATTATAAGTATATATATATATATATGAGACAACTTTTTTATTTTTGTTCAGAAAGATACAAGTTTCTACGAACGTTCGAAATTTAGTGTTTCGATTGTAAAATTAAAATACTCTACTTACGAAATATAAGTATATATACTAGTAGTAGTAAATTATTAGTTGTTTATAATTGATACTATAATATTCTCAATATTCTTAAATGATAATTTTATAACTTACTATAAGTACATATATATATATATATATATATATATATATATATATATATATATATATATATATATATATATATATATATGTAAAATTTTCTTTTTTTNATATATATATATATATATATATATATATATATATATATATATATATATATATATATATATATATATATATATATATATGAGACAATTTTTTTATTTTTAATTCAGAAAGATACAAGTTTCTACGAACGTTCGAAATTTAGTGTTTCGATTAATAAAATTAAAATTCTCGAAAAAGCGACGAATTATTCGGTCACTCGTTACGGTCTGCGCCAAGGGCAGTTAATGGAACATCGAAATATTTTATGCGACACACGTCATGTACGTGTCGATGGAGACAACCGTAGGGAGGAAGAGGAAGAGAAAGTTTTCGAAAACGAGATTTATCGGAGAGTTCTTGTTTTGATAGTTCGGGATTCTGACAGTTTTCCCACCTTAATTAAAACGAACGTTGTTCGTCCCTTAATGAGAACAAAGAGCAGGCTGGATATTGGATTTCTGGCCGGGCATTTTTCCCAACTGAACGAAAATCCTCTTACGACTTTCACGAGCGGGTATCGCGCGCGTAAAGCGCGCGGATTTTTCATTACGGCATTGTTCGTCGTGTGGTCGCTTGTTGTTTTTCTTTCTTTCTCGTTTTCTTTCTGATCCTCTCTTTCTGCGCCTTTTTCCCACGTTTCCATCTCTCTCTCTCTTTCTCTCTCTCTCTTTGTCTTGTCCTTTTGTCTTCCTACTTCTTCCGTTTCCTTTCTTTTCTCTCCCCGAAAAATTGTCGACCGAAAACCAGGCTTCAGCCAGTTCGAAAGTTTCGCCAGTTCTCCAAACTTACGAACGCGAGAGAAAATATGTACACGTGTAATTAACCATTGTAAACTGACCATTCGAATGTTTCTGTTGGATACTGTTTATCGATATAAAACGATGTGTTTTGAGAGACTTAAATTCGTAGAAACACACGAATGAAAGCTCGTGCGTTGCAGAGATTTTCTGTTTCTTTTTTACTTTGACGTCTCTGATGGAAATGTTATGCTTTAAACCTAATGTGGGTCCCCAATTTGATTTTCTAGGTGAGCAGAATAAGCTATTAACAGTGAATCTTTTGCATTTCGGCTCAGAATGAGCTCAAATTGTATTTTGAATTTGCTAGGTACCTCTAGTTTAGTTTATATTTATTATATAATATATATTTTATATTTATTATAATATATAATATATATTTTTTATTTATTATATATAATATATTATAATATTATTATAATATATATTTTATATTTACTATATATTATATATTATAATATATATTTTATATTTATTATATATTATATATTATAATATATATTTTATATTTATTATTTATTATATATTATATATTATAATATATTTTAAATTTGTTGTATAATAATTCCAATGACCGAGAGGACCTTCATTAAAATTATTTTATATTCGTGCGTTTCAGTTCATCTTTAAATGAAAATTTAACTTAACACGCGTTGTGCAATGCACACCGACTAATGGCCTTTCAGGCCTCCTCCGCAAAGTCAGAGATTCACTTTCTGAATAATAAAAATTACGTGCGCAACAAGGATAGAGATTTTTAGAGACGTTTAGATGGTCGAAAGAAATTTGGGAACCACATTTAACTTTTGACGTTGGTAGTTAGTCGCAGTGTTAACGTACCGCTGTTATGATATCGTATTGGTAAAGGTTGAAAATATACATCGATGAAAGATTATAAATATATACACATACATCTGTGTATACAAGTAAACTAGAAATTCGCGAGAAATCTCGGGCGAAAAATAAGCGAGATTATCCACTATAATAATCCATAACGGATGGATACAAAGAACTGGGGGAGAGGATCACAGGTGTCATTGGAAACGCATCCGATTGTCGAGTTTGCGAGAAATTCCTCGAGCTCGAGTACATAAGCGTCGTTAATAATGGTCTCAAAGGACGAAGGATACCGGCGTAAGTCTGCGCTTAATCCCACTTCTTCTGGCTGGACGAGAGGAGAGAGAGAGAGAGAGAGAGAGAGAGAGAGAGAGAGAGAGAGAGTGGAAAGCCCATTTTCTGGAGACTCTCAGGATTACAAGCTCTTGAAAAGCATCCAGTTAGCCTATTTTATTCATCCCGCCGAGGCAAACAAAATAAATCGAGCTAAAGCATGAGAAGCGAGGAAAAAGAAAGAATCTCAACAGCGGAGAAACAAAATAAAAATGATGTTCTAATTAGCCCTCCTCTCCCCGCTGCGTGCCAGCGTCCACATTCGTCGGATTCTTCGGGGTTCTTCAATTGAAAAATACTTCCGTGAAAAATACTTTGACCGTGAAAACTGCGAAATCCAAACACCAGGTGAATTGTTCCGTGAACTTTCGAATTATCGACTCGAGTCTGTCAAATTTGGACCGCTTTGTCTTTGAGAAATTCCTTACGGCGCGTCTTTTTTTCAACTTTGTCAGGGAATTTTTTGCAAAGAAACTATTATGACCTTTTGCAGTCAAATTGACAGGGTTCGTTTGCACGTGTTTCAACGACGTTTCGAAATTTTTTGGCATAAAAGAAAGTTAAAATTAGTGGCACTGCATACTCTGGAACATAGTCGCTTTTAAAAAAGGTCGTCTCACGATGTCCATGATTCCGGACATTCTGCTTGTCGGAAATAAAAAAAAAAAAAAACGTGAATGTCCCTTGATTAGTATGAGTTTGGCTATAGCAGGTATACCAGAACAAAAGAAAAAAGTCGGCAATTAGAACAGTGGCGATACTTCGAAGTTCGATTATCGATTTTTGCATGTTTTTGTTGAACTTCGGAGGCCTAAAAGAAATATAAAAAAAATAAAATTTTTTGGTTGATTCTGGTATAGTCACACGTGTACTAAATGCGTGCGACTATACTTAAAATTTTGAGACAATTGGTGAAGTAGATTTCGTGATATCATGGACTGTTCTGAAGAACATAGTTTCCAGAAAAATGTCTTTAAATTGGCCTTTCCAGAAAAATGCCTTTAAATGCCTTTAAATGCCATTAAAAATGTTTAATATTGCGGTGACAATGACGTCGCGTCCTTCAAACAACCATAACTTCGTTAACTTTAACGTTAAGAGTTCACACGTAAGGTTACAGAGATTTATTTTCGAAACTATGTCCTTCAAGAATATGCAAAAAAAAAAAAAAAAATCAAAAGTTTTCATCAAAAGTTCTAGAATATCCCCTTAACTCGAGTGTATTATTCACCATGTACCTATGACGTAAAAATTCGTCGTTTTCCTTCGTTCGAGCGGCGATAAGGCGACAAAGAGATAAGTGTGAAACATCTTCGGTAATGCTGTCGCTCGTCGTTTCGATGAATCCTTCAGGGCCGATCAATTATTTCGAACAGACGGGACATTGAACACTCGTGGAAAGCTCGCCGCCCCCGTTAATGGAGTAGCGTAAATAAATAAGACGAACGATACGGCCGGCTTAATCCCGTGGATGAACAATCTTCACTTGACGCCTGGCTGTGTTTGTTCCTCGCCGTCGCCGAGGATCGATCCTTCGAACGTCTTCGAACGATTTAACGACCTCGCCCGGCTCGGAAGCGTTAAAACTCCCTGAAAGTATATTATAGTATCGCGCGCTACGAAGGACGGAGACAGAGAACATTGCCGTTCTATTATTAGCGTTATTATTCTGTCTCGAAAAGCACGATCGTCGTCACTTCTCTATGTTTTGTCGTGAAGCTTCCGCTGTGCACAGGGTGAATGGGTTCGTAACTTTTAGGACAGATAGCACTCGAACGTGGAAAAAGGTTCTGATAAACGTGGATCGAAAAATTAATAGTTTCAAAGTTACAGGCGATTCTTTTGTTCCCTCTGTTTTCTTTTAAACACTTTTACTATAAATAATTTTTTCTATTAATTTAAGATTTATTATTATTAAATGTTTCTCTTGACGTTTATCAATTTACATTTATATTTATATTATATATATTTATATAAACATTTATATTATCTTATATTATCTTATAATTATATAATTAATAAATACATTATTTTATTTAATATTAAAAATATTTTTATGAATTTAATAAAATTGTTTATTTATAAAAGTATTTTATAATAATTTAATTATATTTTATAAATTATTTAAATATATTTATTGTAATAAATATTATTATATTTATATACCATAGTTTAAATAATATTTGTTATAATTTCTTAGTTATTTTATACTATATATATTAATTTTAATTTATATTATTTTTTATACTTCGCTTTTATTACTTTTGTTATATTTTCTATATTTCTTCTTTTTCTCTATTCTTATATTGTTTCCTATCTATCTATCTATTTAAATAATAATATTAAATTTTCATATATTTAATATATGAATTTTTATTATATAATTTCAATTAAATTTTATAATTAATTAATTTAAATTATATAATAAAAATTCATATATTAAATATATGAAAATTTAATATTATTCCTAAGTAAAGAAAGAGATAAATATTAAAAATAATATATATTATATTATATTATTATATATTGAACTAAATATTTTATTTCATCGAAAGAATATTTGTCGTGAAGCTTTCGCTGTATACAGGTCGAATAAAAATAAGTGTTCGTAACTTTTAGGACAGATAGTACTCGAACATGAAAAAAGGTTCTGATGAACGTGGATCGAAAAATTAATAGTTTCAAAGTTACAGACGATTCTTTTGTTTCCTCTGTTTTTTTTCAAATTGAACTAAATATTTTTTTTCATCATAAATCGAAAGGATATTAAATTCCAAGTAAAAAAGTGTTAACCCGTATTGGCCCTAAATCTAATAGTTAAGGAGATAATTTATCTCGAGGATGGAGAACTGCATAGAGTACAGTTGCACGTTTGAAATAACTTTTAAATTACGTCTAATTTACGTCTAATGAAAAATTGTTTTGATTGACAAAAGTTGTTCAAAAATTTTGGGTCTCGAAATTTCCAAAGTCATCTTTATCTTTTTTTTTTTTCATGACAAGTCGAAAGAATATTAAAAAAATATTAAGCTGGTCCAAAACCTTTTGTATTGAACAATTATTCATTAGACGCACAATTTAAAAGTTACTTTCTTTAGGTGTGCAAGTTACGTGAATCACCCTATATATATATATTTCGACCGATAATTCCGCGAAACAAAGCATTGCTCCGCCCAAAATAAAATATAAAATATAACATAAAATATCTCACTCTTCATTTTTCATTTAATTCGGCTTAATTCTTATACGTGAGAAAGCGAGGGGACAAGTTTCCTCCATTTCCTCAAAATGGAATAAAATAAACCTGGTGGCGATCACGTTTGAGGACTTGAAACGCACAAGCTTCCATTAATCCGGTTTTATTCGGGACAGTCTTCAAAATAATGCGTCAATATATTAAGAGGATACGGCTAAATATAGCGGGGGGAATGATTGACCCGAACAAAGAGGCACGAGGAGACGCGAAATGCAACAGCGCAAAGGGAAAATGGATCGTCTATTGTCAGACACGTTTCGTACCACTATAACCGGGACTTACATACGTACATATATATATATATATATGTGTGTGTGTGTGTGTGTGTGTGTGTGTGTGTGTGTGTCTGTGTGTATGCCTACTCGTGTATTTCCCCTCTTCCGCCCCCTGTGACTCTTTACACATGCACTTCGATAACTGTTTCGAGCAAAAGTTGCCCCGATTGAGAGAGGCAGACTTGGAAAATTCGAGAACAGTTGGAAATGACAATGTAGAAAATAAATAGATAAGTGAATCGTATCAGGAATTTGTTGTTAAAAAGTTTAGAATAGTCGAATAGAAGAGTATATATATATATTTCACATGTCGTGTAATTCCTTAGAATTTTTATACTTTTTATAAAAAAAAAAATCTCATCTATCTTTTGAAATGTGTATCGTTTCTTTCTTTTCCAGTAGATATATTGAGATAAATGTATACATGTGTGTTGATATATATGTATATATATAGTAGTAAGCATAGTAAGATAAATTATACACATGTATAGTAGTAGTATAGTAAAATAAATTATATACATACATACATATTAAAACACTTTGTTGTGAAAAAGTTAGAATATTTTACATTTCGTGTAATTCCATAGAATTTTTATACTTTTTATAAAAAGAAATCTCATCTATCCTTTGAAATGTGTATCATTTCTTTCTTTTCCAGTAGATATATTGAGGTAAATGTATACATGTGTGTATATATATGTAGTAAGCATAGTAAGATAAATTATACACATGTATAGTAATAGTATAGTAAAATAAATTATATACATACATATTAAAACACTTTGTTGTGAAAAAGTTAGAATATTTTACATTTCGTGTAATTCCATAGAATTTTTATACTTTTTGTAAAAAGAAATCTCATCTATCCTTTGAAATGTGTATCATTTCTTTCTTTTCCAGATATATTGAGATATATTGAGGTAAACGTATACATGTATATATACATGTGTATATATATATAGTAGTAAGCATAGTAAGATAAATTATACACATATAGTAACATAAATTATATATATATATATATATAATTATATATATATATATATATATATATATATATATACACATATTAAAACACTTTGTTGTGAAAAAGTTAGAATATTTTACATTTCGTGCAATTCCATAAAATTTTTATCATCTGTCCAGTAGACATATCAAGGAAAGTTTTACAAACGTCATTCTCCAAAATGGCGTAACTTATAGCGTGAGACACAAGCCCACCAATGACTTATGCACACACACATATACATATACATATAATATATATATCTGTATGATTCGTCAGAAACTACTCTCTTTTTTACCACTCATTAATTTCGATAGTAGCATCTCGCGAGTCGAAACGAACCAGCAAATCTCGCCTCACTGGCAGAAGTTAGGAATAATAACGATATTGTTGCGGTGAAAGGGAGAGAAGCTCGCTGATTCTTCTCTTTTTTCTCTCTCTCTGTCTCTCTCTCTCTCTCTTTCTCTTTTTCTCGCGTAAACCAGCAACCAATTACGTTAAAAGATCCGGGAGCTACGACGAGTTGCTCCTTGACTGTGGGGGAGAGGCGAGGGAAATAAGACAGAAAAGTAGACGAAAAACGGGGGAGAAAGAAAATGAGGGTGGAAAAGGGTCGCTGGAAGGAAACTGCGCGCTGGAATGACAACTGTAAACCAGTTTCGTCATTATGAATTATCCGCTCATGAATCTTTTTACCCTATATACAGAATCACAAACTGTTTAGTGAATTTGAGAATATCGTCGTGCTAATTTTTAATAATTCTTCAAATCTGCTATTATTGTTATTTGCTGTAAATTGTTATTCTATTTAATTTCTATATATATTATAATTTTTATTTAAATTTTGATAATTTTTCAAATCTGCTAACATTATTATTTCTATATATTATTATTCTATTTAATTTCTATATATATTTAATTTCTATATTTAATTTATATTTCTATATTTTTTTTCTATATATTATTATTCTATTTAATTTCTATATTTAATTTCTATATTTTAATTTCTATATTGTTATTTCTATTTAAATTTTAATAATTTTTCAAATCTGCTAACATTATTATTTCTATATATTATTATTCTATTTAATTTCTATATATATTATTATTTCTATTTAAATTTTAATAATTTTCCAAATCTGCTAACATTATTATTCTATTTAATTTCTATATATATTATTCTTTCTATTTAAATTTTAATAATTTTTCAAATCTGCTATCATTATTATTTCTACCCAATTGTCTTCTATTGAAATTCTTTCACTCGTAAAGTAGTAAAAGCTCTTGAAATTTATTCGGTATTGAATATCGTCGTGCTAATTTTTAATAATTTTTCAAATCTACTATCATTATTATTTCTATATATTATTATTCTATTTAATTTCTATATATATTATTCTTTCTATTTAAATTTTAATAATTTTTCAAATCTGCTATCATTATTATTTCTACCCAATTGTCTTCTATTGAAATTCTTTCACTCGTAAAGTAGTAAAAGCTCTTGAAATTTATTCGGTATTGAATATCGTCGTGCTAATTTTTAATAATTTTTCAAATCTACTATCATTATTATTTCTATATATTATTATTCTATTTAATTTCTATATATATTATTCTTTCTATTTAAATTTTAATAATTTTTCAAATCTGCTATCATTATTATTTCCATCCAATTGCCTCCTATTGAAATTCTTTCACTCGTAAAGTAGCGAAAGCTCTCGAAATTCGATTTGTTCGATATTGAACGACCCGAAGAAGGAAAATGGGAAAGGTAGAAAACTGCGCACGGTGATGACAACTACAAGCCAGCTTCGTCATTATGAATTATCTATGCGCGAATGACGCCTGCGCCTTTACGGCGAGCAAAAGCGAATTTCACTTGTCTTTTGCGTTGAATCCACTCTGGAGACGCATCTCTCGTTCTCATGTGCCTCCCTTGCGAAGGCAAAGACAGCCAAGGGTGAATTTGATGGTTAAGTCGAAATGGAAATTGGCTTTGGCCAGAATTTCGAGTAAGAGTATTTGTGGCGAAGCGGTCACTCTCTCAATTTTGTTAGAATTTTTTAGGGATTAGTTAGAATTTTTGAACAGCGCGAAAAAGTAAAACGTAGAATTCGGGAGCTTTCGGTTCAGCAATTTCTAGCTCTTTTATGTTTATCCTTTTCTGTCTTTTATTTTATAAAATTTTATTTTATATAATTTTGTTTTATAGAATTTTTATTCTACAAAATTGTAGTTTATAAAATTATTGTTTTATAAAATTTTATTTTATAGAATTTTTATTTTATATAATTTTACTTTATAGAATTTTTATTCTACAAAATTTTAGTTTATAAAATTATTATTTTATAAAATTTTTATTTTATAGAATTTTTATTTTATATAATTTTACTTTATAGAATTTTTATTCTACTAAATTTTAGTTTATAAAATTTTTATTTTATAAAATTTTATTTTATAGAATTTTCATTTTATATAATTTTACTTTATAGAATTCTTATTCTACAAAATTTTAGTTTATAAAATTTTTATTGTATAAAATTTTATTTTGTAGAATTTTTAAGCCAAAGCAATTTTTATTCCTGCGTATGCTAAATTCTTTTCACAAGTATAGGACCAGAAATCCTCTTACGCAGCAAATTTCACTCTTCTTAATCTCCCTTTTTCATTTGGCTAGAAATTGTCCGATTTGTAATTTTTTGGAGTAACTTTCCTATTCCTTGTAGTCTAATTTCTCTGACTAATTCTGATTTTCATTCTAACTATATTTCCAACGTTAATATAAAGTAAGATTTGAAATTCTTGTTCTGCATGATCTTTCCTTTTTACAAAGAATCTTGTAATAAAGGTTTTAATAACCTCGACAGTAAAAGTAAAACACTTTAATAAATTTTCTAATAACAATTTTTTTAACGCAGGAAATATAATACATAGTCAACTTGTGATTAACCTGTTTCGTTCTCCTCGTTACGTTTGTTCTTAAAAGAAAAATCGAAACGTGTGTAATTGCCAGTTGTTACGATGGACAATGGATAGTACAACAGCAGTTTGCTTCCATGAATCCATGAACATACAATACGTGTGTATATGTGTGTGTATATGTGTGCGTTACCTCGTGAAGAATGTACAAAACGTGGAATATTATTTATGCAAACCATCCGTCCGTACTATACGTGCATAACAAAAATTCTCCTACTTTTATATTTAGTTTCTTCCTTCTTTCTTTTTCTCTTGCAAAGAGTATATAGGTAGAAAAGCAGCAAGCTGCTGCTAAACCGACGATATAAATGAAAGGTAGAACATTCGGTAGATAACAGAAACGATTAAACGAGGGGACCTTAGCAGTTGATGTGTAGTTTAGCGAGTATCGTGCCATCGTCCTCGGAGTTTGAAAATTATCATCCTCCCACTGTTCGAAGAGTTTACTTTAGAATACCGTGGGCGACGATATCGCGGTGCATGAACTTCGTGGGCTTCCACGTCGTTGCGTTTCAATTTCAAAAGTTGCAAACAATCGCGTACAGACGATTGGCAAAATATTCCTCCTCCCTGGCTGTAATCGGAATTTCGCGCATCACTTTCACCTTGTTACACGATACACTGCCTTTTGAATTCTATCAACATTGCCATTTCGAGATGAGAAGAAAGAGGGAGAAAAGTAATTCTGGAAAAATTAGAATCGTTCGAGAGAGATTAAAACGTATGCACGCGTGTACAGGGATCGGTGGGAAGATGAATTAAGAAGATAAATATGGCTAGGTGAAAAAGTGACCGTTTTTCGATTGGCAAAAGCCAATGTGACTGGATAAAGGCGGTTTCGACAGGCAACAGTGAGTTTTCGCTGACGAATCGTCGGGCATAAAACGAGCCAACAAAGACGGCACATTTATCGAAAGTTGTTAACACGCTGCTAACGGGACAACCCCCGATCGGAATTACTTCGCCTCGCGTCCACCGTGAAAAGTTAAAATACCCCGCCGATATTCCATCGATGATGGAACGATTTCTTTTTTTCACGTTACACAACCATGAATGAAAGCTTTAATTAGTTGATGATTTTATGGAACAATTCTATTATAATATATATACATATATATAATAAAATTAAGTCTATTATTATAAAATATAATATAAATTAATTTATATTAAATAATATATATAATAGAATATATAGAATATAATATATATATATAATAGAATATATAGAATATAATATATATATATAATAGAATATATAAAATAAAATTAAATCGCTATTATAATATATAAAATATAATATAAATTAATTTATATTAAATAATATACATAATAAAATATATAGAATATAATATATATATATATATGTAATAGAATATATATAATAAAATTAAGTCGCTATTATGATATATAAAATATAATATAAATTAATTTATATTAAATAATATATGAAATATAATATAAATTAAAAATATACTAGAGACTTGTATAAATATTAAATATATCGGAGGATTCTAATAAATTAAATGGTTTTTCGAGAATTTTCTCAACAGAATTATTCTCCTGGAATTTTTTCGAGTATTTAAAGAGTCTCTTAAAGTAACGCGGCTTTTATTTACAATGTGAAAGCAAGAACGTGAATTAATTAATTTAGTAAAAGGTTAACTACCTTAATAGTGTAACCAGAAATAATTTCATTCTATATATATTACAATTCGTATTCTAAACGCAAGCGCGCGAAAGCTTGGTTTAATTAATGAAATTTACTGGATAAAGATCTTGCGTGTTTTGAACATAATTTTGAACAAAACCGAATCCTAATTTATTACAGAATTAATATGCATTTCTGTGAATCTCACGAATCGTCGCAAAAATAATTGTGACCGAGAATTTTTTCCCCCAAATTTACAAAACAAATGACAAATTTATTACTTCTCAATAATTTCTATCCAGTGATATCGTACCGACGAGTTCAAAAGAAAAAGAACGCGACGAATTATTGTGTACGGCTCGGTCACTCGTTATGGTCCGCAATCAGTACCCAGCGCAAGTTGTTAATGGAATGCAGAGGTACGCGAAACACAAAAATTCACGAAGCTGTATATTCTTTGCAACATTTTAACAAATAGTATTTCACATTTTTATTCAGAAAAGTATGAGTTTGTACGAACGTTAGTATTACGATTGTAAAATTAAAATCCTCTACTTCAGAAATATAAGTATATATATGAGACAATTTTTGTTCATTTTTTATTTTTGTTCAGAAAGACACAGGTTTCTACGAACGTTGGAAATTTAGTGTTTCGATTGTAAAATTAAAATCCTCTGCTTCAGAAATATAAGTATATATATGAGACAATTTTTTTATTTTTGTTCAGAAAGACACATGTTTCTACGAACTTTCGAAATTTAATGTTTCGATTGTAAAATTAAAATCCTCTGCTTCAGAAATATAAGTATATATATAAGACAATTTTTTTATTTTTGTTCAGAAAGATACAAGTTTCTACGAACTTTCGAAATTTAATGTTTCGATTGTAAAATTAAAATCCTCTGCTTCAGAAATATAAGTATATATATGAGACAATTTTTTTATTTTTGTTCAGAAAGACACAGGTTTCTACGAACGTTCGACATTTAGTGTTTCGATTGTAAAATTAAAATCATCTGCTTACGAATTATAAGTATATATATGTGAGACAGTTTTTTTTTACTTTGTTCAGAAAAATAGAAGTTTCTACGAACGTTCGAAATTTAGTGTTTCGATTGTAAAATTAAAATGGTCTGCTTACGAATTATAAGTATATATCTGAGACAATTTTTTTATTTTTGTTCAGAAAGATACAAGTTCCTACGAACGTTGGAAATTTAGTGTTTCGATTGTAAAATTAAAATGCTCTGCTTACGAATTATAAGTATATAACTGAGACAATTTTTTTATTTTTGTTCAGAAAGATACAAGTTCCTACGAACGTTGGAAATTTAGTGTTTCGATTGTAAAATTAAAATGCTCTGCTTACGAATTATAAGTATATAACTGAGACAATTTTTTTATTTTTGTTCAGAAAGATACAAGTTCCTACGAACGTTGGAAATTTAGTGTTTCGATTGTAAAATTAAAATGCTCTCCTTACGAATTATAAGTATATATCTGAGACAATTTTTTTATTTTTGTTCAGAAAGATACAAGTTCCTACGAACGTTCGAAATTTAGCGTTTCGATTGTAAAGTTAAAATCCTCGATAAAGCGGCGAATTATTGTGTACGGTTCGGTCGCTCGTTATGGTCCGCGGACCAGTTGCCAGCGCATGGGGTTAACAGACGAAAAGCACCAGGAATTGGTGCAACGCGATAAAAATCGTCTGGTGTGTCCGGGGATCGTGTGCACGAGACCACATCCGTCCGTGCCCCGTGTCCGTGTGCGTTAGGTTGTCTACGCTGAGGATGACGATAGTGGTGGTGGCCGGTGTGGCGCATCGATTCCGGGGGCGAGGAGGGGCGGGCGAAGGATGAGGAATAGGAGTAGGAGGGAAACGTTTCGAAAAACTTTTCCCCGAGAACTCGAGTCCGCGTAACTTGCTACTTACCTTGGCAGCGATCGCCCCGTATCAAGCCAGTCCTCAACTTCCCACAGTCGTGTGTATGCCGAGCATATCGCCTCGCCGACGCGTAACAAACTTCCTCCTCAGCCTCTCGCGATCGTTTCGAGATCCCCGAGCCTTTCACACGGGGACAATTCCTTCTTTCCTTCGTCTGATCTCGAAAGATCTCTCGGGCCAGCTCAAGCTTGACTCGAGACTTTTCGCGACTCGTTACGCCGTGGAACTCGTCTCGAGCTCCGCTCTCCTTAATTGCGTTGTTTTCGCTTTCTGAAAATCTTTCGTCTCGCGACCAAGTTCCCTCCTCCCTTGGACGGATCTGGAGATCTGTCCGATCCGAAACCGGAACGTGCAAGGAAACACTGGAAACACGCGGGATCCTCTCGAAGAACACTCGCAGAGAGAGAGAGAGAGAGAGAGAGAGAAAGAGAGAGAGAGAGGGAGAGAGTCCCCTTCGAGAACACTTGTAGAATCCTCTCTCAGTGAGCACACGCTATTTACGAGCTAGCGAAAGCTTCCCGCTTTCACCCCGTCATTTTCTCATTTCGTGCCCCTGGCGAGTTTGTGTTTCCCACGAGGATCGCAGGTATCTCCACGGTTATCGATAGGTCGATCGACTCGGTGCAAGACTCTCAGAGGCTTCGCCCTTGGCCACCTCCTCCACGTCGGACGCGATCGAGGCACCCGGAGACTGTTCGTCGTTTACATCGATCCGCGACCCTGTTGTCATCTGTTACTCATCTCGAGCAGCCGGACTCAACCGTCGTACCATTTCCCTCCAGATTGACAGACGATTCACCCTAGCGAGCTGCTCTCTCCCACGCAGGGACGCACGAGTCGTACACCGTGGAGGAGGAACACAGAATTTGTCTCTCGGGTGGCAAACATCTTCCGCTGGAACTGGCGCGAGAAGATCCAACGAACTGGCTTGAAAAGCTTCTCCCTCTCTCTGTTCTTCAGAAGCTTGCCACGTTGCTGAACGTTGCTCGCAGCCTCCTGCTCTCCAGTGTACTGAGAGAAGAATTACAATATTCGCGTGAAATTCTTATTCGCTAGATCGCGACGACGACGACGACGACGACGACGACGACGAGATGACCGAGTGTAGGTCGTTCACGGGGTCGCGGTATCGACGCGTATTCGACGGCTCGAAATGGGGGATGTTTTGGCCACGGCTGGACGGGGAACGGCGTTCGTCGAGTGCCGTGGAAACTGTCTGCCGTCCATGAACAGCGTCGCCGGCGACCACGGACGCACCCCGTAGGAGGGTGCACAACGCGCAAACGTAATGGTAGGGAAGGTTGCTGCGCCAGCGCGGCCTCGTGCGGCCGGATCGCCGCATGAAGGAACGCTGCAGCCCAACACGAAGGAACGTGTGCCAACTCCGTGTGTCGTCTCCTGCCGCCTGCCACTTACACACCTTCTCCGTCCTGCGTGGATACGCAGATAGCGCGTACCGATACGCGATGATTCCTCCGCTTCGCGGCTGTCCTCTTCGACTTCTCCGCGGCCAATAAGGTCGCCGAGGCCACCAGTCTTCTTCATTTTCTTTTTCTTTGTCGCGTACGTTCAAACGTCGCATTGACGTCGAGATCATTGGCGATTAGGTACTTTGCATGGTAGTTATATTTTGTGATATTATATATTATATATTATATTATATGTTTTGTAATATTATGTAGTATATATTTTTATAATATATTGTATATTATATGTGTAATATTGTATATATATTTATAATATATTGTATACTATATGTGTAATATTATATAGTATATATTTATAATATATTGTATACTATATGTATAATATTATATATATTTATAATATATTAATAAATTATATATATTATTTATTATATTTACATATATTATATATGTAATATATTTTGTAATGTTATATATTTTGTATAACAAAATATTATTATTATATATTTTATTACAATATATACTATATATTATATTATATTTTGTAATATTATGATATACTTATATTTTGTAATGTTATATATTTTGTATAATAAAATATTATTATATATTTTATTACAATATTATATATTATATTATATTTTGTAATATTATGGTATACTTATATTTTATAATGTAGATTTCTGTACTACAAAATAGTTACTGCAATAGACTATAATTTAACGTTTAATCAAATTTTAGAATACTTTCATTGAAAATGAATCAAACCTAATCTAAAATTAACACTCGAGTATTCTTTTAAATGGTTTTCGTTTTTGGAGAAAATTTTAAGATACACGACGAGAAAAAGTGAACGCATGGAACTTTAATATATTATATAACTATATTTCATCGTATTTGCATGTTTAAAATAAGGGAAGCGAGATATGTGGCATTTCGTGAGATATTTTAGCCTTCTCGCGAAAAATTTTACCATTGCGTTATATTTTGTACGAATTGTTTTTGCGGAGTCAGTTGTTCCACTGCAGTTAATTTAAATATTATAACTTCGGTAAAGAAAATTACACAACGATTTACTTGGCCTCGTTTCAAAGCGCGAAATTTCTATTTTTCTGAACACCCTATTTCCAACGAGAGATTTTAACATTTCACGTATTATGGTAAATGAAAAAAGAGTTTTCTTCGTTCAAATAGATGGTAAAAGTTCACCCGTACGTGGAAATACGCTGGGAAATTTTGTTTACGACCGAAAAACTCGAAACTTGAAACTCGTCACATTTTATTACTAACTTTGGTGTTCAATAAAATGGCGAGAAAAGAAATCGTACAGCAAGATTTAAGGCTCGTTGTAAAGGAAAGATTTCAATTTTCCAAACCACGGTCGAATCTTTTTAACGCCTTTAGATACGTTCGAATTTTCGTAGTTTTCCGCGAGCGACAGAGTAACGGCGTTTTTGAACAAAAAAGGAAAGAACTTTACGCTTTGAAACGAGAACCAAGTAGATCGTTACACGATCTTCTTTCACGGCGTTGCGACAGGTTTAAAATATCGGCGACAATTTTTCAGTTGCGCCCCTTCGCTGAACACGTGCATACATACATGCTGAATATATATTGCGTTAAGAAAATATATTAGCGAGAAATCTGCTTAGATCGTAGAAGAAATTCCATCGTTTTCGCAACGAATCTTATCCGGTCGGCATCCGGGGGACAAAGAGACAATAAACAAAACCGACGACAAACGCGACGGGTGTATTAAACCCGGGGAAAACAGAGAGAAGCGATTTAATTGTTGAAAAACTCGGGCAAGCGAAAAGTTTCCGTCGAAATAATAACGTTCCGTACAAGGTAATTCTCGACTCTCTCTCTTTCTCTCTCTTTCTCTCTCTCTTTCTCTCTCTTCCGTCCGAAGTGCCTACGACGTTTTATTTTCTTTTTCCTTTTTTTTTTTTTCATTTCTCTTTCTTCCTTTTTTTTTCCACGACGAAGCCGTGGCGTCGGAATTTCAAAGAACTCGTCTTTGTACCTTCGACGATTGTGGTCCCTTTATTTTCTGCCCCTTTCATGCTCTCCACCCTTTCAAATTTTTCCCCGGCAAGCGGGAGAGAAACCGGTTAGGGGAAGGGAGGAGAGAAAGAGAGAGAGAAAAAAAAACGAAAATCATCTTTTCCTGTTCGCTGTTTGCGTAACAGACGTCGCGTCGCATCGATATTCTGATAGAATCGTAATTCACGCGCGCCGAGCAGAGGGAACAGCCGCTCCGACGCTTTGAACTTTTCCATTCGGCAACTTTCTGTTCTAATCGCGTGATCCTCCTCTGCTTTCTCACCATCTACTCGATCTACGAACGCTACACGTCGCGTTAGAGAGTTAATGCTCCAACAGTTTGTAGTTATCGAAACAACATACGAAAAGAGTACGCAATTTATATTATATTATACTGTATTTATATAGCGTAATTGTTTGCGATTTCAAAGTTTCGTAATTGTTTGCGATTTCAAAGAAAGAGAAGTCGTCATGTTTCGCGAAAACCAGGCTAGCTGAATATTTTCATTATCAGTGATATGGTACGAAGAAATCGTTTTTGACTGGTAACTTAAATTGGACCGAGGAGAACTATTTCTTTTTTAAATAACTACAATATCTGAAATATCTAAAATATGTATAATGTCTATCTAAAATATCTATCTAATTAACCATTTGCGCTGGCAACTGATTGCGGACCATAACGAGCGACCGAACCGTATACAATAAATTCGTCGCTTTCTTTTTAAACTCGTCGATACGATATTACTCGATAGAAATTACTGAGAAGTAATTCAACAAATTTATTATTTGCTTTGCCTGGGTTATAATTAAATATACTTATGCAGAACTGAAAAAATATTGCAATTTTAGGATAAAAAATTCTCGACGTGCGTGGCAAGAGGTTAACCCCTCTGATTGCGGACCATAACGAGTGACCAAGCCGTATACAATAAATTCGTCGCTTTCTTTTTAAACTCGTCGATATGATATCACTCGATAGAAATTACTGAGAAGTAATTCAACAAATTTATTATTTGCTTTGCCTGGGTTATACTTAAATATAGAGAACTGAGAAAATATTGCAATTTTAGGATAAAAAATTCTCGACGTGCGTGGCAAGAGATTAACCCCTCTGATTGCGGACCATAACGAGTAATCAAGCCGTATACAATAAATTCGTCACTTTCTTTTTAAACTCGTCGATATGATATCACTCGATAGAAATTACTGAGAAGTAGTTCAACAAATTTATTATTTGCTTTGCCTGGGTTATAATTAAATATACTTATACAGAACTGAAAAAATATTGCAATTTTAGGATAAAAAATTCTTGACGTGCGTGGCAAGAGGTTAATCACTCTGATTGCGGACCATAACGAGTGACTGAACCGTACACAATAATTTGTCGCTTTTATTTCGTTGCTATATCACTGGATAGAAATTGTTGAGAAGTAATAAATTTGTTATTTGTTTTGCCTTGAGTTATACTTAAATATACTTGAAACTGAGAAAATGTTGCAACTTTGGGTTAAAAAATTCTCATTGGATATTTCAATCTTTCAATTGGTATCAAATCTCTTCGTTGGTATTTTTTTGTTTTATCTAAAATACTAAAATAACAAAACCTTGTATTTCTTTTCTGTCTTTCTCATCACGTAGCTAGTGAAAGAAAATCTACTCGTGATATGACCTTCGAACGATGTTGGCCTTTAAAATTTAAACACTCGGTAAATACAAATTCGAATCTACGATTCGAGCAAACTATTTCTATTAATAAAAAACTTCTATTAATAAAAGATAGAATGGGTCGAGAATGTCCCGAGGAATCAGCGAATATCGCCAACTTTCGTTAGAGACAGTGTCGTCTTTTTCGGCCATTAAAGGCCGCTTTAGAGGAGACGTAGCCCCGGGGTTGAAGTCGCTTCAGCGCCAACCACGAAACTCTCTCTCTCTCTCTCTTTCTCTCTCTCTCTCTCTTTCTCTCTCTCTCTCTTCTCGAAGGAATCAGGTATTAGCGCATCTTTGGAACGAGCACGTAGAGGCCTAGCCTAGAGAAATATAAGCACCAGCCGCTTTCTTTCTTTCTTTCTTTCTTTCTTTACTTTCGTAGGAAGCAGCCCCGTCCTTTCAAGGGAATATTCTATTATCACCGGATATACATATATGTATGTACATATCGACTCGAGAGATCTGTCATTAATCTCTTGCGTTGGAATGGCGTGCGTGCCACGCACGTCGAGAATTTTTTCGTCCCAAAATTGTAATATTTGCTCAGTTTTAAGTAAAATAAAATATATAATAAAATATATAATAAATAAATAATATAATTTAATAATAAAATATATAATATAATATAATATAATAATAAAATATATTTATTATATATAAATGTAACAAGATTTTTATAATTAGTTTAAAATTAGTTTAAAATATATTTTTATAATCAGTTTTAAGTAAAGTAAAATATAAAATATATTTGTTATGTTGAAATAAAATATATTTAAGTAAAACAAAGTAGGCGAAACGAAACTAATAAATTTATTACTTCTGAATAATTTCGATCCAGTGATATCGTACCGACGAGTTCAAAAAGAAAGCGACGAATTATCGTATATACGGTTTTGGTCACTCGTTACGGTCCGCAATCGGTTGCTAGCGCAACGTGGTTAATGACAGAGAAAAAAATAACTTGCACATGTGAAACCGTATTCGCTGTCTAAAAACTAAATAAATGGGACTTTTGCGGGTCATTTAAATTTAAAATCCCGATCATTCAGTGGAATTTATCCAATTTTGATCGAATTATCGTTCTTTCATGTCGTTTGACATGATTTATCAAATTTTCCCAGAAAATCGTCTGATCCGTCAGGTTGATATAATCTCTCGGAACATCTGACTTGTCCAATTTATCAAATTCATCGGATGTATTTTAAATCATCTGTATTCATGTTTAAATTACAAAAAAAAAAAAAAAAATTAAGCCTCGACGTTCAGAAATAGAACGAGACGAAAATTTTAATCACGTCGATCCACAGTTTTCCATCCAATTATGAATGTCGTAACAGGGACAAAAAGCGGAATAGAGAGAGAGAGAGAGAGAGAGAGAGAGAGAGAGAGAGAAATTAACGGCTTGAATTAATAACTTGGAATGTTTAATAAAACTCTGGACTGTACATCGTATAATAATGAAATCTTCCATCTTTTTTCCTTTTTTTTTTTAACATTTTTCTCCGCCACTAGGGGTTGATATCCCATCGTTCGGAGGAAATGAAAGCAATGTCTTTGAAAGCGTAAACGAGCGTTTCAGCTCGATCTTTCGCCGCGCTAAATTCCCCTCGATCGATCGCTTTCACGCCCCCCCCCTTCCCCCCTCCATTATATTTCCTCTTGAAAGAAGACTTCATTTTTCACCTACTATCTCCTTTTTTTTTTTTTTGCTTCTTCTTTTATCTATTCCGCGACTCGGGTATACCCGACAGAAACAACTCTCGCCACTCTTTTTCGCGTTCGACGATGTGACTCTCTGTCTCTCCTCCTCTTCCCCAAAGGAAGGAAGACGGTGCATTTTTTTTTTCTTTTCGAAAACAGCTTATCGCGTGCAGAGGATTTCCGTGGGCGTGAATCAAATCCCGAAGGATGGCATCGGAAGCTAATTTCATACGAATTAACTTCGAATCGTAGTGTGGAGAAATTTTGAAAAATTTTTTCTCAAAATTGTCCAAGATTGTCTAATTTCTCGAGACTTGCAATTAGTGGATTAACATTCAAAAGTAACGTTCTAATCATTTTAATGAATCTAATGAACAAGATAAATAAATAATAAATAATTTTAATGAGCAATCAAATTTAAGAAGCAAGTTTTTCTCTGTCAATAAGTAATCGTTTAAATAATTTTAATAAACAATCATTTAATAAGTAATCGTTTCGACAAATTTATTGAATGAAATGAATAAATAACCAAAACAAGTAATCTCAATGAGTTTCTTTTTTATCAATAAATAATCGTTCAAATAATTTTAACAATCATTTAAATCAACAATTTCAATCACTTGGTAAGTAAGTGTTCGACAAATTTATTATTGAATAAAATTTATTTTATTGAAGTTAATTTTATTAAAATTTTCTTGTTTTTCATAATACAATTTTATTAAAATTCATTTCATCGAATAAAATAAATAAATAACCAAACACAAATAATTTTAATAAGTATTATTTTTTTTTTTTATCAATAAGCAATCGTTTGAATATTATCATTCAATGTGCATTACTCTCTTATCACTGTTATCCAAAATTCCCGTCGTGGTCTCGATTTCGTGTTTAAAAAAAAAAAAAAAAAAAAAAAACACGAAGTCGCGCGATACGCGTCGTTTTGAATTCCCCGATTCGCTCGGGCATGGTGTTCATTGGTGATCTGACGGCACGATCGCCCGACAGACGAAATGTACAGTGTGTCATGAATAAAAATGAAACAGGGCTTGACTCACCGAACATCGCTGCGTCGCGGAACGTGGCTGAGACTGGTTACAGTCACCTGTCGCATCGGAATATGTACTTTATGGTACGCACGAATGCGCGCACCTTCGCGATCACTTCCTCTTGCATCAGGTTGAAACACATCGCGATCAACGCCATACCTAAAATGCATTTTCCTTCATTTATTTATTTGCTCGTTTGAATTTCAACCGGCGAGTCTTGATTAAATTTGATTTTACATCGAGTGAAACACAGATGGATAAGTTAATATAATTTCAATTATAAGACAGACCAAATGAAATACCTTTTGTCTACGTCTAATTTGTTAAAATTAGTTTTTTACTATCAGTGAAAATGAAAACGTCATAAGTGCATTGCATTTTACACAATACGTTGTACAGATGCTCGACTTTATCCGCCCCTATAGAATAAAATAAAGGGTACTTGCATACCTTTTCTATAGAGAATTTTATTTTTCCCCTCTGTGAGCCAAAACAATTTTTTTCCAGAAAGTTTGGTCATTTCCTCATTGCATAAGGTCCAATTAAGAGATATAGTTTTGTGTGAATTTTTTATTTTTTTTGTTAGAAAGCTAAATACATACTTTCCCCTATTTACAGAGACGTGTAAACTATTGACTATTGACTATTAACTGAGTATGTTAACCTCGCATTTGTTAACTAATCATTTTAATTTCAACTTTCTCCATTTTCTTCTGTCATCTGAGTCATCTAACACCTTTGTTATCGCGAATTAATATTCTCTTGCGCTGTCTCTTGGCAATTATTAGTTGTTAATTATTAACTATTGAATTATATTTCTCTCTCCGCTCAATGTGCATCTCCTCCTTTTCTTTTTCAGCCAAAACTACTCCAGGTGTCCGTGTCTTGTCCTCGCTGTGAGGTTTTCGCCACTCTTGGACACCGTGGTAAGTCCCTACATGATATTCTTTTATAAACTAGGTTCTATCCAGAACTATCTATTGCTTTATATGTTATTGAAATACAGTACATGTTATATTGTGATATAGTGATGTACTGTATTATACAGTATTAAACTATGATATATATAGTATTATGATATAATGCTATATTATATTTTATATTTATATATATCTGTAATATAATATATACTAAATTATATTACAGATATATATACTATATTATATTATATAATGCTATATAATGCTATATATAATATTATCATAATTTTTATTATATAATGCTATACTATATTATACAGTATTATACACTATATATTATATTATACTATACTATTATATTATATTGTACCATACTATTGTAGTATATTATATATTATACTATATTATACAGTATTATATTAGTATATATAGTATATTATAGTATATTATACTATAATAAAGTAATACAGTATATTATATAGTATATTATATTATATATTATACTGTATTACTTTATTATAGTATATTATATACTATACAGTATTATATTAGTATATATAGTATAGATAATGTATTTTGAATGTTATTCGTGCCTGATATTATAAATATTCGTTATCACGTAACAAAAGTCAAACTGTGAATACCACTGGTAATATAATGGTATCCCAGACTCGATTGGCGTCCACTTTGTGTATATAAATCAACATTCGGACAGGAATGGCCACGATTGGTCGATTCAATTCCCGAAAAAAAGCGCCGCTTCAAAGAGGCTCGGTTCCTACCAAACGCGTAAACGTCAATCGGAAAAATCGAATTTCCCCATCTCCGATACGACCTATTCGAGTAAACCTCGAAGGTGATAAAAGAGAAAGAGAAGGAAGGGAGAATAATCGGCGGCTGGTTGTCAAACTTTCGTCCGACCGCGTACAAAGCTGTCTACGACTAAAAAGTAAGTAATCGATCCTCCTGACCCTTGACACGCTTCGCGACACTTTGGCCCCTCGATTCATTAACTTAACCACGCCTACGCAAGTGTGCCTACGTACATACATACATACACTCACCTACTTAATCGTGCCCAGCGTGAAAGGATTAACGAATTTCAAGAACCAAAGAATTATTTCTTACTTCCCAATTAACCCCTCGCTCTGGTAAACTGGTTCGCGGACCATAACGAGTGACCCAACCGTATGCAATAACTCGTCGCTTTTTCGAACATTTTAATTTTACAATCGGAACACTAAATTTCGAACGTTCGTAGAAACTTGTATCTTTCTGAACAAAGTTAAAAAAAACTGTCTCACATATATATATACTTATAGTTCGTAAGCAGAGGATTTTAATTTTACAATCGAAACATTAAATTTCGAAAGTTCGTAGAAACTTGTATCTTTCTGAACAAAAAAAAAAAAAAATTGTCTGAGATATATACTTATAATTCATAAGCAGAGGATTTTAATTTTACAATCGAAACACTAAATTTCCAACGTTCGTAGAAACCTGTGTTTTTCTGAACAAAAATAAAAAAATTGTCTCATATATATACTTATATTTCGTAAGCAGAGGATTTTAATTTTACAATCGAAACACTAAATTTCGAACGTTCGTAGAAACTTGTATCTTTCTGAACAAAAATAAAAAAATTGTCTCATATATATATTTATGTTTCGTAAGCAGAGCATTTTAATTTTACAATCGAAACACTAAATTTCGAACGTTCGTACAAACTCATACTTTACTGAATGAAAATGAGAAATACTATTTGTTAAAATATCGCGAAGAATATTACAGCTTCGTGAATTTTTGTGTTTCGCGTACCTCTGCATTCCATTAACCACTTGCGCTGGGTACTGATTGCGGACCATAACGAGTGACCGAGCCGTACAGAATAATTCGTCGCGTTCTTTTTCTTTTGAACTCGTCGGTACGATATCACTGGATAGAAATTATTGAGAAGTAATAAATTTGTCATTTGTTTTGCCTGGGTTACGTTTAAATATACTTAAAACTGAGGAAATGCTGCAATTTGGGGGAAAAAAATTCTCGGTCCTAATTGTTTTTACGACGATTCGTGAGATTCACAGAAATGCATATTAATTCTGTAATAAATTAGGATTCGGTTTTGTTCAAAATTAGGTTCAAAATACGCAAGATCTTTATCTAGTAAATTTCATTAATTAAACCAAGCTTTCGCGCGCTTACGTTTAGAATACGAATTATAATATATATAGAATAATATAATATATATATAATATTATTATTATATAATTATAATATTATAGAATAATATAATATATATATATATAATTATAATATATATAGAATGAAATTATTCCTGGTTACACTAGTAAGGTGGTTAACCTTTTACTAAATTAATTAATTCGCGTTCTTGTTTTCACATTGTAAATAAAAGCCGTGTTACTTTAAGAGACGGTACTCTTTAAATACTCGAAAAAATTCCAGGAGAATAATACTGTTGGGAAAATTCTCGAAAAATTATTCAATTTATTAGAATCCTCCGATATATTTAATATTTACAAGTCTCTATATTTTAATTTATATTATATTTTATATATTCCACACAAGTCATTCCAGCACAATAGGTTAACCACTAGCGTTGGTAACTAGTTCGCGCGGACCATAACGAGTGACCGAGCCGTACACAATAATTCGTCGCGTTCTTTTTCTTTTAAACTCGTCGACACGATATCACTGGATAGAAATTATTAAGAAGTAACAAACTTGTCGTTTGTTTTGCCTGAGTTACATTTAAATATACTTGAAACTGAGAAAATGTTGCAAATTGGGACAAAAAATTGCGTGTCGGCACGTCATTCCAGCGCAAGAGGTTAATCGATTAATCGAAATAACGAAGAGATAACCACGTCGGTGATCACGTTCGTGTCGGCGATGATTAAATCAGATTTTGTCAGCGAACAACAGATTTAGCTAAATACGCGGAACCTCCCCCCGGCCAGTTAACATCAACAACCACGATGGCCAATAATGAAATATAAATACAGGAACATTTGTTCGCAGAATAAATTAATTAAACGCAGAAACAATTCGCCGAGTGAATTAATTAATTCAGGCGACGAGAGAAGAAAAATCTGAATTACTCTGACCGCCTTCGAACAGCCGGAACAACGTGAAACGAAACGAAGGGAACAATGGCAATTTGTTTCGAAGCATAATCGAGTGACATAATGATAAACCGCGGTGGAAGAAGCGGTCCTCTGTCGAAATCAATTCACGGAACGCGCAAATGCGTTTATTTATAGGGCAAAATGGAACGGACAGTTCCTCTGAAACTTGGATTACATTGTTCGTTTAGTTTGGCGAATCGGATGAACGGGAACGATTGTTTCGGCGGTTCGTTCGTTCGTTCGTTTGCCTGCGGTGCTTGAAAACCAGCCTGAACACAGAACTATTAAGTCGCGTGTATCAACATCCATTGCATGATCCCGTGATACAGTCTAACATTTTCCTTGGAAATGACATTAAACTTTCGGACGAAAATGTCCGTTTCCGTGCACGTTCAGAGATCTATTGCGAATAATGGTGGTTAGAAAGGAGAAGCCTCTTTTGCGAGAAGTTCGTGGAGAATTATAAAGGGTCTGAAATTGTCAATAATTCGAAAAGGGGAGATTGCTTTAACATTCGAGAAATTGAAACTTCCAAAATTTGAGAAATTAATTAATATTTAATTAATATTTATTGAATATTAAATAGTAATATTTAATTCATTAAATATTATTGTTGATATATATAATAAAATATATATAAAATTAATATATATATATAAAATATATATAAAATTAAAATACATATATATATATAAAATATATATAAAATTAAAATATATACATATAAAATATATATAAAATTAAAATACATATATAAAATATATATAAAATTAAAATATATATATAAAATATATATAAAATTAAAATATATATATAAAATATATATAAAATTAAAATAGATATATAAAATATATATAAAATTAAAACATATATATATAAAATATATATAAAATTAAAATACATATATAAAATATATATAAAATTGAAATATATACATATAAAATATATATAAAATATATATAAAATTAAAAAATATATATAAAATATATATAAAATTAAAAAATATATATAAAATATATATAAAATATTTTATATATATATATAAAATTCACACTGAAGGATAAAACAAGCAAAGAATCTCGAAATTTGAAAACCGAATGGACACGATGCGTATTTGTTTGAAAAGCGAGTTAAAATTAGAAATAGAGGCAGGAGAGGAAAGCGCAGATGGACGATTTTTGTGGGGAATTGGAAGCGTCGAACGTCAGGATGGATAAAATCGGCGAGATCGGCCGGGCACTCACCGAGCATCAGGTACATGGAGCAGAAGATGAAGGATAAATCGAGGCCCTGGGCCGCGTAGATTTTGTCACCGGGCACGATGTCGCCGAAACCTATGGTCGACAGGGAGACGAAGCAGAAATAAGAGCCGTCCAGCATGTTCCAGTCCTCCCATTCGGAAAACAAGATCGCTCCGCCCCAAATATACCTGAAGATCACCCAAAAATTTTGATCATTCTTTGGTCGTTCGTAACTGCAACTTGCCTTTTGCACAATTCCTCGCGTTTCGACGATCATTTCGCTTAATTACGAGAAGAGGGAAAATCGTTGCACGCAAAACTACGGATTAATAAACGCCGCAGTGAACATTTAAAGCCATTTGGAATTTTCATTGTGAAACGAGGAATTTTTAAATTTTTTTAAATTTATTACAAAATTATTGACGCCCATAAACATTTATCCTATTGTGAGGCGTTTCTTCTGACTGTCTGTCTTAAGAATTTGTTATCGAAATAACGTTAAAATGTTAAAATAACGTTAAGATAAGTATGATTTATTAGTATTTAGTATTATTGCAAAGTATTATATAGTTTATATGATAAGTATTCTAAGTATAATATTATATATATTTAATTTATATTATATATATTTATATATTTTATATAATACATATAATATTATATATATTTATATATTATATATATTTAATTTATATTATATAGTTTATATAATAAGTATTCTAAGTATAATATTATATATATATAATTTATATTTAATTTATATTATATAGTTTATATAATAAGTATTCTAAGTATAATATTATATATATTTAATTATATTTAATTTATATATTAAATCATTATTATTTAATACACCAACGATAATACTAGAAGTATTGTGCTTGGAAGGAAATGTTTTATTTTAATTAATTTTACCATCGTTGACAAATTGTTTGTTAAAATAATATCTTAAAATTGAGTTTATTGTTCAAATTCTAGACATTCTTTTTTCTCGATAATTATAGTTTATGAACTATTATAAAAATCGTCAGACGTACTTAGTTTTGCTCCTGAACTATTAATCGTAATAGCGTCCTAAACGGAAAGTGACCAAAAATCAGCCCAGCACGGAACACGTCAATCGAATATAATTCCATTATAAAATGATGAATATTGAATATAACTCACCCGACCATTATGGCGACGCAGAGTGTCAGAGGTACAGTGACCTGTTGAGGATCGTAGCTGCTCGTACTGTCATCCTCGTCTCTCTCTCGCGCTTCGTCGTCTTCCAGGGAAGTACTTCTGTCCACACTGAACGTGTCGATCTCCCTTTCGTTCAAGTCCACCATCTGTCAAACAAATTCTCATTACAAAACAACAAGTCTTCCTGTTGTTGTAAACTGCCCCTTAACTGAACAAAATTAAATTAATTAATTAAATTAATTGACAGACGTGTTGGGAATCTCTTTTCCCCTCAGAAAAATAAAAGAAGAATCTTAAAATTAGAATGTTGACCGGAGAAAAATGAAAGTGGCAAATAATGTAAGAGTAAGAAACGACGTTTCTAAAGGTGTGCCAATGATTTTTGAAAAAAAAAAAGGTATCTCAAAAGAGAGAAATGAAACGTGGCAAGCTGTAAGAACAAAAGGCGACGTGTTTCTGAAGTGTGTGGAATTTTCCTAAACCTAAACCTAACCGGGGTAAACTTACTTGCCAATGGTTTCTCCTTATGTCGGCACTGTCGTGCGTACTTCCCCTCGACGCCATTTCCAATGGTCTTCTGCGACACCTTCAAGGAGAGGCAAAATAAGACGAAGAAAAGAGAAACGAAAGAAAAAAAAAATAAATAAATAAATCTGACGTTCGGCAACAACGTTGTTCCGAGTATTGGTAGTAGAAAGGTAACGAAGAGAGAAAGAAGGAGACACTCACTTGCACAAACAGCAACGGGCATAGATCCATTTGAAGCTCTTCGCAAGAATATCGCCGATATTGCTCAGATATAGCAAGAAAAGCGGCAGGCCTATTATGGCGTACACTATCGTCACCATTTTGCCCGATTTCGTCTTTGGGCAAACGTTTCCGTAACCTGTGGAACCGCAAAAGGAGACACAAGAGATATCTTTTTTTCTTTTTTAGTTCATTCTCTCGAAAATAAAGATCGATAATAAAGAGAGCGGAAGGATATTTGCGAGATGGCAAAGGCTGGATTGTAATTTGTTATTAAAGCGGTATTTGTGGAAAGTAAATAAGTAAGCAGAAGAGAGAAAATCCCTCGAACGCTAGAAGAAAGGAAAAAAGAGGAAAGAGAGAGGGGAGTATTCCGTCGAACGAATGGATCCTGCATGATTTATTAATCGTAGCGATTCACGGGCGCAGGAAATATTTAAAGAAGCAACAAGGAACGAGGCTCGAGGAACGAAAAACTCTATCGACGGGGCGACGCATCGTTTATTCAGCGTGCGCCGATTTTGAAACAGCGACCGCGTTCTTCCTGCCTCGGCGAGCTTTCCGCTCGAGTCCTCCGTGTCTCGACAGTTTTTTTTCACCCATCCTTTTCAGTTTCAACGACAGTTCTATCATACTTCGTAAAATATAAAAGCTGCATTTACCTACGAATGCGACACGGACGGCCATATTTAACGGTAGAACAACCAAAGTGATCGAAATGACTGATCTGACATTTTATCTTTATTGGAAATTTTACAGATTTAGAATAATGGGTTTTTAGAAATTTAAATATAAACAATAAATTCTATTATATTAATTTTTCTATCCCTTCTGTTATAATAATGTTCCGTTTAGTTTCATCAAGTTTTATTAAGTGATTTTTCTAGCTTTTCTATTATAATAATTATATTTTTAATAATTGGAATAATTTTTTATTATTGTAATAATTATATTAATATAGTAATTAAAATAATTCTTCTAATATATTAATATATAACTTTCAGTATGACATATTAATATAATGATATAACAATTTTTCTAGGTTTCCTATTTTAATAATTATATTTTTAACATAAGTTAAGTTTTATTAAGTAATTTTTTTAGCTTTTCTATTATAATAATTAATTTTTAATAATTGAAATAACTTTTTATT